>NC_057861.1:481079986-481379986 GCF_019393635.1 Dromiciops gliroides
TGTAAGACTGTATAGAATGGGAGACGTACCTTATGCCTGGAAATGAGTAAATATTTTCCTTTCTTCAAAAGAAAAAAGAGAACAGAAACAACAAACTATAGGCCAATGAGTTTGACTTCCATTTCTGGGGGAATTATATAGAAGGAATCTTGAAAAAGGTGATTAGCAAACATCTGGAAAAGGAAGTGGTGATGACAAAAAACTGACACAGATTCATTAGGAAGAGGTCATACCAGACTAACCTTGTTTCCTTTTTTACAGAGTAGCTGAACTGGCAGATCAAGGAAATGTTAGAGATAGAGTTTACCTAACCTTTAAGTATTCAAAAGAATATGAAAAGCTATTCTTGTGGGGGAAAGATGGAAAGTGTACAGGTAGATAAGAAAACATAGTGGTTCAGAACTGGTTGAATAACAAGACTCAGAATTAAGGGTTGGTTACATGTCAACTTGGCAAACAATCGATAGAAAAGTGCCCCCTGCTGTCTGTTATTTTATACTTTTGTTGATGACCTAAGTAAAGTAAAGTGGCATGCTTATACAATTTAAGGTGATACAAAGTTGGGAGGGATAGCCATCACATTGGATGACAGATTTGAGATCCTAAAAGATCTTGAAGACTAGCACAGGAGTTCTTTTTTTGTTGTTTTTTGTTTTTTTGGTGAGGCAATTGGGGTTAAGTGACTTGCCCAGGGTCACACAGCTAGTAAGTGTAAAGTGTCTGAGGCATGATTTGAACTCAGGTCCTCCTGAATCCAGGGCTGATGCTCTATCCACTGCGCCACCTAGCTGCCACAGCACAGAAGTTCTTAACATTTTTTTGTGTCATGGACCCCTTTGGCAATCTGATGAAAAAACCCTTCTCAGAATAATATTTTTAAATGTATAAAATAAAATATGTAGGATTGCAAAGGAAGCCAATTGAACTTTTTTTAAAAGTTCATGGGGGCAGCTAGGTAGCGCAGTGGATAGAGCACCAGCCCTGGAGTCAGGAGTACCTGAGTTCAAATCCGGCCTCAGACACTTAACACTTACTAGCTGTGTGACCCTGGGCAAGTCACTTAACCCCAATTGCCTCACCAAAAAAAAAAAAAAAAAGTTCATGAACCCCCAGGTTAGAAAAACTTGGACTACAGCATAGGAGAGAGAAAATCCAGTAAGATGAAATTCAGCAAGGGTCAATGTAAAGTCTTATGTGTGGGATCAAAAAATCTATTTTACAATAACACAGTGAAGGAAGCATAATTAAACAACAGCTAGTCTGAAATTTATCTGAGGGGTTTAAGTGAACTTCAAATTTTATATGTTTCCATGTTAAGAAGAAAGAGACACCCCCCCCCCCAAAAAAAGGTAATTTTAGACAGTAAGAGACATTGATTTCAGGAATTTAAAAAAAAAAAGATAATGGGCCTCTCTGTATTCTGCCCTGGACAAAGCACATGTAAAATTTTGTGTTTACTTCTTGTCACCTCCTTGTCAGGAGGGACATTAAGCTGAAATGTGTCCATAGGGGAATAACCAGTATTGGTGAAGGATGTTGAGTCTATATCATCAGGATTGCTTGAAGGGCATAGCAATGTTTAGCCTAGAAAATAGACTTGGAGGAGTAGGGAAGGGAGGACATGATAGCTTTTGTGAAGCAGATTACTCAAGGAACAGAACAAAGAACAGAAAGTGAGCATGATTCTGTATCATACAGACATATACTCTAACAGGTGTTGTTGTTGTCTGTCCGTGACATTGGGGTGATGTCGTGACTTGCACTGAATTGGATTTAAGTGAAGGAGGGTTGTGCAAAGTCACGGACCTCACCTCCAGAGCCATCTGGGTCCAATGGTAATATATAGATATAGATATCGATAGCAATATAGATATCAAGAAGACTGGAGATGTCCCTGGATGTTTAAGGCAATTGGGGTTAAGTGACTTGCCCAGGGTCACACAGTTAGTAAGTGTCTGAGGTAAGATTTGAACCTGGGTCCTCCTAACTTCAGGGTCACTGCTCTAGCCACTGCACCACTTAGCTGCCCTTAACAGATGTTGTGACATAAGTATAAAGACTAGGCAGCATTTTTTTTTTTACAATGAATTACTTTTTGGTCCTGAGAGAGAGTTTGGATTGTGATTTCAAAGGTGTATTGAGTTCTTGATGAGGCAATACCCTCTACAAATACAGATCAACCATTCTGTAATTTATAATCTTAGAGTTTTCCTCAGGCATTAAGAGTCAAATGACTTGTCAGAGGAAATACAGCCAGTATGTGTCAAAAGAAAGACTTGAACCCAGGCCTTCCTGACTCCCAAAGCTAGCCCAATAACCAATACAGTAATCTCATTAATGTGGCCACTCTTTTTGTCAAGTGAGTAATGACTTTTTTTTTTTTGCGGGGTGGGTGGTGGGTGGGGGCAGGGCAATGAGGGTTAAGGGTTAAAGTGACTTTCCCAGGGTCACACAGCTAGTAAGTGTCAAGTGTCTGAATCTGGATTTGAACTCAGGTCTTCCTGAATGCAGGGCTGGTGCTTTATCCACTGCACCAATCTAGTTGCCCCCAGTAATGGCTTCTTAAAGTAGTAATTTATTGTTTTAAATTTAGCACAATTTAAATGGAAATTATTTGTATGTATTTAAATTTTTTAAATAAAAATTTGGTTATATTTTGGTGACAATTATTTTAAAAGATATATAAGCTTCATTAGCACTAAGCTATGGATAAAACAGAATAGAGCAATTTAAAGATGATCACAGCCTGTAGTCAGAATTAGAGCAGACTTCTCCAGATCTTTGGGACATCACATCAACTCCTGAGACACATGTACGCTGAAATGAGGGATAGCTAGGTGGCACAGTGGATAAAGTACTGGCCCTGAAGTTGGGAGGACCTGAGTTCAAATCTCACCTCAGACACTTAATAGCTGTGTGACCCTGAGCAAGTCACTTAGCCCTAATTGCCTTAAATATCTGGGGCCAGTCATCCTGATGTTTATCTTACCACTGGACTCAGATGGCTCTGGAGGAAAGAGTGAGGTTCGTGACCTTGCATAGCCTTCCCTCACTTAAATCCAATTCAGTACACATCATGACATCACCCGATGACATAATCTTCTTCAAGAATGAAGGACAAACAACAAAAAGCTGAAATGTGTGTAAAGCTATATTTAGAATTAACCAGAAGAGTCAAAAAAGATCCCATCTAGGGGTGAGAAAAATAAGAGGAAATATCTAGGCTGCAGTTCAGTTTCTACCTTAACAAATGTCAATTGAACTGCATGATAATAATTTCTGATAGCAAGGTCCAAAAAAAGTTAAAACAAATTTATACAATGTTTGGAGCATAATGAATACTAAAGTAAAGTTTAAGTTGTTAGTATAAACCAACTGTAAGTTTCCATGGAGTCTTTTGAGGACTAAGAGATGTCTGTTTAGATTTTAGCAAAATAATGCTAAGAGAATGATATGAGAAACTTAAGACTTCCATACAAGAGAAAAATAAAGTGGAAAAGAAGCCTATATTGACATCTACCAAAAAAAACTGGATTCAAATATCCCTTGAAGGAAGGGGGAGAGAAGACATGGAGTTCACAAGAATCCTAAAACAGTGAACTAAGAATATGGGAACAGCAGCCTAAATAATCCTAAACTATAAGCAATTAAGAAATTAATTTCTTTTTGAATATGCTACATGACTGTTTTGTATATAAAAGACCTTTTGTAGTGGAAGGAGTAATGGGGTTTGGGGAGCAATGCTTAAACATCAATTTCTTTTCTTTTTCTTTTTTTTGCAGGGCAATGAGGATTAAGTGACTTGCCCAGGGTCACACAGCTAGTAAGTATAAAGTGTCTGAGGCTGGATTTGAACTCAGTTCCTTCTGAATCCAGAGCCAGTGCTTTATCCACTGTGCCACCTAGCTGCCCCCTTAAACCTCACTCTTATTGGAATTGCTTCAAAGAGGGAAGAATATATATGCACATTAAGTTGGGTATAGAGACCTATCTTACCCAATAGGAGGGGAAGAGGATAATAGATGGTGTCTGTGTGCATGCGTGCTTGAGAGAGAGAGACAGAGAGAGAGAGAGACAGAGAAAGTGAGGATGGATTAAGGGAGGCAATAGTCAGAAGCAAAACAGATTTTTGAGGAGGCTCAAGAAGAAAATAGGATGGAGGGAAATACACAAGTAACTACAACTATGGATGTGAATTGGATTAGTTCACCCATAAAACAGAAGCAGGTAATAGGATGAATTAAAAATTAGAATCCAACAACATATTGCTTAAAAGAAACATGAAGCAAAAACACACAGAGTTAAAATAAAGGGCTGGAACAGAATCTATTAAGCTTCGGCTGAAGTAAAAAAAAAGGCAGGGATAATAATCACAATCTCAGACAAAGCAAAAGCAAAAATAGACCTAATTAAAAGAGATAATCAGGGAAACTATTTTTTTGCTATAAGGTACCAAAGACAATGAAGCAATATCAAAACATTTTATAGTAAGTATCTCTGATAAAGTCCTCATTTCTCAAATATATAGGGGACTGAGTCAAATTTATTTTTTAAAATGAGTCATTACCTAATTAATAAATGGTCAAATTATATGAATAGGCAGTTTTCAAAAGAAGAAATCAAAGCTATGGTCATATGAAAAAATGATCTATATCACTATGAAACAGAGAAATCCAAATTAAGACAACTCTGAGGTACCATCTAATACCTATCAGAAATGACAAATGCTAGAGGGGATGAGAGAAATAGGTACACTTACACACTTTAGGTGGAGCTGTGAACTGGTCAACTATTCAGGAGAACAATTTGGAACTCTACCCAAAGGCCTATAAAACTGCACATGCCCTTTAACCCAGCAATACCATTACTAGGTCTGCATTCCAAAAAGATCAAAGGAAAAGGAAATGGACCTATAAGTAGAAAAATATTTATAGCAACTCTTTCTGTGGTGACAAAGAATTGAAAATTGTGGGGATGCTCATCAATTAGGAAATGACTGAACAAGTTGTACCATATGATTGAGGTGGAGTACAGTTATGCTAAAGAAATTTCAGGGGGGAAATGGCATAACCCCTATGCAGGGATAAAAATGAAGTCAGAAAAATTGGGAGATCATTGTGCACGTTAACAGCAATGTTGTAATGAGAATCAACTGTGAAAGACTTGGCTACTCTGAATAATACAATGATCTGAGACAATTCCAAAGGACTCATGATGAAATAATCCTATTGACCTCTAGGGAAAGAACTGATGAAGTCTTGAGAGCAAATTGAAATGTGATTTTCTTGCTTTCTTCAGTTTTTTTTTTTATTTTTGTGATATGGATAATATGGAAATATATTTTGCATGATTTCACATGCTTTCCTTCTAAGTGGGTGGGAGAGTTTTGAGAGGGAGGGAGAGAATTTGGAACCCATTTTTAAATAAATAATAATTTTTTAAAAGAAATATTCACATGCTGATATTTGCATTTCTCTTTTATGGTGATAAGTATTAAGGTAATGACTCACTCATATGCCTGCTTCCTCATCTCTACCAAAATCTTTTTGAGAACTTATACTTATATCAAAGGCATCTCTGAACACGATATGAGAAGAGGACAAGCATTTATTTGTAGTATATTTTTTCCAGCAGGCCACATTTTTACAATCCCACAATTGACTGAAAGAAGCTGATCCCACTATGTTCTTTCTTTACTGACTATATCAATTTACTGACTTCCACACTATTCTGACAACAATGTGCCTCCTCTGACTAAATATATCAGTTATGCAAAATTACTCAAAAGATTTAAAAGTGAAAATTTTGTTCACAATAACCAAAATGGACATAAAAGGAATTATCAAAAACTATTCTATACCAGGACCTTATATACCTTTACATTTTTCGGGTTTTAAAAATATAATTGAATTTTCTATTTTGTCTAAGATATTTTTTCTATATATATTGAAACAATCATGTGGTTTTTGTTGTTTATATTATGGTATGTGCCAGCAAAACTCTGACTTCATAGGAAGTAGATGAGTATCTAGAAAAAAGATAACATCCAAACTAACAAAAATCATCCAGTCTTGGGGGTAGGAGGGGTGGGAATCAAGTAAGCCAGAAGTGAACTGCCAAAGGGGACATGGAACCCAATACCTGGGCCAAGTTGATTTATAAGTGAATTCGATAAAACATTTAAAGAGTAATTAATACTTATGCTTCAGGTCAAAGACACCCTACCAAATTATTTTTATGAGACAACTATGATCTTGATATGTAAGAAAGGGAGAGACAAAGCAAAGAAATAGAACTATAAACCAATCATACTAATGAATATTAATGCAAGAAGTGTAAATACAATTCTCATGAGGAGACAACAGCATTATAGACAGAAAATAGTTCACTAGTACCACATTGGTACCAATACAGAAGTGCTCCAATGTGCGCAACTTCCGAGTATCTACACGCTACTGAAACAAAGATGGCTGCGCTGGCTCGGTCATGTGCACCGGATTCAAGGTGGGCGCATTCCTAAAGACCTACTCTATGGCGAGTTAGCCCCAGGCCAAAGACCTGCAGGACGCCCCCAGCTTTGCTACAGAGATGTATGCAAGCGAGACTTGAGGGCTCTGGGAATAAACACCGGCAGCTGGGAGGAGATGGCCAAGGACCGCGCCAGATGGTGTTCAGTACTCAGGAGTCGCTTGTGCGCAGCTGAGATGGGCCTCCAAGCTCTGGAGGAAGAAAAATGAATGAGACGCAGGAACAGACGGGCAACAGAGAGCACAGTTTTCCGATGTCCTCGTTGCGGCAGGCGCTGCGGCTCCCATATCGGACTGCACAGCCACACTGTGGCCTGTGGCTCTTCAAGGCACTGATCCATGGTCGTCGGCAACTGGCGGAAGCCTACAACCACATTGGGTTACACTCTGATTCTCTTTTCCAGAGCTGGGCCTGCTACATCAACCCCTCAGAGTTCCAAGGTATCCCTTTTCTACCATCATTGGTTCAAGGCTCTACTAACTCTATTCCTTCTTTCTCCTCCTTCCCCTACTCTTAGGAGCAAGTGACTAGTGCCCCAATTCTGTAAAGCACTATTCAAGGTACTCTGTGCATGTACTAGACCTCCATCTCACAAGGATGGATTGACATTATGAAAACAATTCACATAATTAATATTATATTTGATAAAATTAAAAACATGATTATTGTAACAAATATAGGAAATGTTGACAAAATGTAGCACTTGCATATATTTAAAACCTATAAATAAAATGCATGACCATTACAATGTAAATGGAAAGAACAAAACAAACATAATTGAATGCCACAAAATGAAAATTACCAAGCTTGTTCCCAAAAAAGATATATAAGAAAATGCTTTTCCTTGCTTCTTTGAATAAGTAGGGAATAATGGGGGTGGAATATCACATATAACATAATACTCTTTTTTTTGGACATGTTGGCTAGCTTTGCAAAATTTTTTTCTTCCTATCTGAAAAAAAAATCTTCCTTATGTAACCCAAGTTTAAACCTGGAGCATTGGGGGGCAGGGTTGGAAATGAACAGAAACCTCTTCTCATTGATATGGAGATTGATAGCAATGCTATACCCGCCTCTTTGAGGGGTAGAGTTGGTGCAAAAGCACTGAAGAGGAGATATACACTCCATTCCTTCTTCAACAGAGAACAAAACATGGTTCCAGACTTTTCAGAAAGATATCTGTAGTGGGGAGAGAACAGACTCAGGAAAGCAGACATGTAAGAGAAAGCTGTCATTTCCAGCTTGCATTCGTAAAGACTCCAGGGAATTTTTAATTTTTCCTTGAGTGAGATTAAGACTGTTCTCACTCACATGAGATGACGTATCTTGCTCCAGTGACAGTGTTCATATACTCTGTGCATTATGAGTAAAGCCTCTTTGATTTCTATTTGTTATGTGCTTGTCTAAATGGGTTGATTCACTATTTGTGATGGTCTTCTGTATAAGTAGTATTTGATGGTATAGACTCAAGCCCTGTGGATGTAAACATGAGATACCTTTCCTCCTTTAAGGGATAGTGACCAGGAAAATTGTTTAATCATTTTTCAATCATGTCTGGATCTTCATGACCCCTTTGGGAGTTTTCTTAGCCAAGATACTGAAGCGGTTTTCCCATTTCCTTCTCCAGCTCATTCTACAGATGAGGAAATAGAGGCAAACAGTGTTAAATGACTACCCAGGGTCGCATAGGTCGCAAGTGTCTGAGGCTGGATTTGAACTCAGGAAGTCTTTTTGACTTCAGTCCCAACACTCTATCCACTGTACCTTCTAGCTGCCCTTAAGGAAGTAGCTTTAACTGACCAGGGAAGCAGCTTAAACTTTAAAAGAAAATCATTCCCCTAAATGGGGCGATATTTTACGGGACAGAGAGCTAGTAATAGAATCTATTACCTTTCTTTCCCAGAAGAGAATAGCTAGCTCTCTCCATGCAGGAATGAAGATCTCCCTTGAAGAAGGATGGGCAAGATTCCAGTAATATCTGTTCATGCCTCCCCATGAACTACATCTAGGCATCCAACATAGTCATGTTTAATCTACATGAGCAGCACATATTCCTATACTTAAAAGGGAGGACTCTTTGTAAGGGGAAATGGGAAGGAAACAGTGGGAAATATAGATGTTATAAAAATGAGATATCAACAAAAAAGTATTTTAATCTAAAAATATAGGCAGAGGGGCAGGTAGGTGATGCAGTGGATAAAGTGCTGGCTCTGAATTCAGGAGGACCTGAGTTCAAATCTGGCCTGACACTTGGCACTTACCAGCTGTGTGACCCTGGGCAAGTCACTTAGCCCTCATTGCCCTGCAAAAACAAAACAAAACAAAAAATAAAATATAGGCAGGGAAGGGTACTTTAATATAAACAAAAACACAGTGTCTCTTCTTCATTGTTTTTTGTTTTTTTTTTCAAATTTTAATTTTCTTCATTATTAAAAAAAATATCCTTTTTATTTATTTTCTTGACTCTGTGCCTGTGCCTGCAACACCTTCACATCAATTTTCTGCTCCTCAGTCAGGAAAGCTTGATCCTGTCATGGACACATTTAGCACACATGGACCCACCATATTCTGCATTGTTTGTAATGAAGAAGTCCTATAAACTCGCCTAGTTCAAAAGGGGTAAAGCACAAAATTAATTTTCTTTCCACTATTATTTAACACAGTTTGAGAAAGTTTAGCCATACCAATAAGGTAAGAGAACAAAATTAATGGCATGAACACCAACAAAAAAGTATAATATTGTCGCTATTTGTAAACAGTATGATATTGTATTTAGGATAACGCCTGAAAATCAACAAAACACATACACACACACACACACACACACACACGAAATTTGAAGCAGGATATAAAATAACTTAACATATATAAAGCACCTTGAAAACCTTAAAATGCTATGTACACGCTAGCTATAAAATAAATTACTAGCACGGATTAGCATTTCTCTCTAAAATTAACAAATTTCAAGGAGGAAATGAAAAGAGAAATTCCATTCAACATACTGATAATACATATAAAATATCTGGGAGTAAGCCTGTCAACACACACACACAAATTATAAAAACACAATTGTGAATAGTTCACAGAAATTAAACAAATATTTAAAAAGAGGTTCACTGCTACTGTGTTGTGCCAATATAATAAAAATAACAATATTACAGAAATTAACTTACTGACAGTGTTATGTATAAAATTATTGAGGGGATTCTTTACAGTACTAGCCAAAACACTAATAAAGTTCATTTTGAAGAAGGTCAAGAATCTCCAGCAACACTCTCCTTTAAACTATCCCTCATCAAAACTATTTGGTACTTGTTTAAAAAAAATACAGAAAAATAGATCAGTGAAACATATTAAGCAAGACACAGAAGCAATCAAAAATAGTAGCTCAGACTTTGTTAACCCCCCAAACAAATTACTGGGAAAGAACTCTCTTTCTGATAAGTTTCCAGGACCTTGATAAATAGTCTGACAGAAGCCAGATTTAGAGCAGTGTCTTACAACATACAAAACAATAATCTCAAAACTGATTCAGAGGGCTTAACCTACAAAAAATTAAAAGCAAGATTACATACTTTTTTCTAGCCATATATAGAGGGAGAATTCATAAACTAAAAAGAAGAGAAACTATAGAATGGGGAAAGTATTTGTATCAAATATCACCAATAAAAGTTTGACTTCCAAAATATGGAGGGAATTGATATAAAGTACAATACCAAGAGCTATTTCCCTAGTAAATTAGGGATCAAAGGATAAGAGCAAACAATTTCAAAAGAAGAATCATAAACTGCAAGTGACCACATGAAAGCACTAATAGTAAGAGAAATACACATTAAAACAAATTCTGATATTTCACTTCATGCCACTTAAATTGTCAAAAATGACGAAAAATAGGAAGTTAATTTTGGAGGAGCCATGGGAATATACCTTAATCCAATATTTTGGAGCTATAACCTCTTCCAACTATTCTGTATACTAATTTGAAATTATACAAGAAAACTGATTGTCCTTGTCTTTTGACCCTTTATTCTCATTAGGATCGTAAGATCTGAACCAGAAAGAGTCAACACAGAAATAACTTTAGACCAATATTCCTAATGAACACTGATGCAAAGATTTTTTTTTTTTTGCAGGGAAATGAGGGTTAAGTGACTTGCCCAGGGTCACACAGCTAGTAAGTGTCAAGTGTCTGAGGCAGGATTTGAACTCAGGTCCTCCTGAATCCAGGGCCGGTGCTTTATTCACTGTGCCACCTAGCTGCCTGATGCTAAGATTTTAAATAAAATATTAGTAAAAAGACTGCAGCAATAATTATAACCAAATTGGATTTATGCTATTATTGAAGAATTAGTTCAGTATTCAGAAAACTATCAACATAGTCAACTATATTAATAACAGGAACATATGATTATGTAAATAGATGCAAAAGAAAGCTTTTGACAAGAAATGACACCCATTCCTAATTAAATAGAAACAACATCAACACTAGAAAACATGGGAATAAACGGACTTTTTACAAATATGCTACATAGTATTTATCTAAAATCAAGGGCCAGTATTATATGTAATGAGGATAAAGCAGAGGCCTTTCCAATAAAATCATGGGCAAAGCAAGGATGCCATCATCATCTCTAATATTTTGTATAGGCTAGAAATTCTAGCTATAGCAATGACAAGAAAAAGAAATCAAATGTGTAAGCATAGACAGAGAAAAATATCATTTTTGCAAATGATAGACTTTACTTAGAGAACCCTATAAAGTCAATTAAAAATAATTGAGGGGGCAGCTAGGTGACACAGTGGATAAAACACTGGCCCTGGATTCAGGAGGACCTGAGTTTAAATCCGGCCTGAGACCCTTGATACCTACTAGCTGTGTGACCCTGGGCAAGTCACTTGACCCTCATTTCCCTGTCCCCCGCACCCCACCCTAAAATAATTGAAATAATTTTTTTTTTAATGAGGCAATTGGGGTTAAGTGACTTGCCCAGGGTCACACAGCTAGTAAGCGTTAAGTGTCTGAGGCCGGATTTGAACTCAGTACTCCTGACTCCAGGGCCGGTGCTCTATCCACTGCGCCATCTAGCTGCCCCATAATTGAAATAATTTTAGCAGAGTTGAAGTATTTAAAATAAATTCCCTTAAATAATGAACATTGCTGTATAATACCAACAAAATCCAGCAGAAAGAGATAAAAAGAGAAATTCCACTTAAAATAACTATAGAATGTTTAAAATACTTGGGTGTCTACCACCAGACATACATAGGAACTATATGACTATAACGATTCTTTTCAGAAATAAAGACCTAAGTAATTAGAGAAATAGGAGTTACTAATAGGTATGTTGATTCAATAAAATAAAAGCAACACCATATTCCCTTCCATATCAAGACTTTCCCCATCATGGTTTCAATATATCATGGGTAAGCATAAGAAATTAAATGGGAATTTTTGAGGAGTTTTGCAGAAGCCACAAATGACATGCAGCAAGCAGCATATGATGACACAGAAAAAGTTTTGAAACTCAGAAATGAATAAAATATATGTATCGTATTGTATAACATCAACGTATTTTATCTTTTAATACCATAATAATTCAGATGTGAAGAGAGGGCCAAAATTTTTTACATAGATTTTCCATATCACAGGGGCACCAAGCCCCTAACCGCTGCAATATGGAAGGGATAACTATACTGCCTAAATTAATTTACTTAACTGGTGCCCTACCAAAGTACCAAAGATTACTTTATAGAGCTAGAAAAAAATAGCAGAATTCAGCCAGAGGAACAAAAGAGCAATAATTTCAAGAGAAATAATGAAAAAAAAAAGGAAAGGTTGATCACCTAGCAATACCAGACCTAACTCTATACTTTATTTAGTTATTTTTCAGTTGTATCTGACTCTTTGTGACCCCATTTGGGGTTTTCTTGGCAAAGACATTGGGGTGGTTTGTCATTGCCTTCTCCACCTCATTTTACAAATGAGGAAACTGAAGCAAACAGGGTTAAGTTACTTGCCCAGGGTCACATAGCTAGTAAGTGTCTGAGGCCAGATTTGAACTCAGATCCTCCTGATTCCAAGCCCAGCACTCTATCCACTGCACCACTTAGCTACTCCATATCTTACTTTAGACTACAAAGTAGTATCAAAATAATTCAGTACTATTTAAAAATAGAAATGTTGATCCAATAGAAATGTTGATTCCATATTGGAGATAACCCTTTCTTCCAAGAAGTACTTGTATTAGATACAGAGGGCTAAAATGTCCATACCCTTTGAACCAGAAGCTCCAGTACTGTACTTATACTCCAAGGAAGCCATTGATAAGAAAATGGTCTCCATAGATTCCAAAATATTTTTTATCAATACTTTTTGTGATGGCTAAGAACCAGATGTAAAGTAGATGCCCATCAGCTGAGGAATGGATAAACAAATTGTGGTACATGAATGTAATGGAATATTACTGTGCTGTATGTGATCAAAATATCACATACATAGAAATAAAGAAATGATGTACGTGATGAATACAAAGAAGCATGGAAAGATCTATATGAATTGATGCAGAGTAAAGTAAGCCAAGAAAACAATATACACAGTAATTACAACAATGTAAATGGGGAGAAAATAAACATACACCAAAAAATCAAAAGTAAATCTGAACAAAATTATAAAGTTCAATGGGACTCAAATGAAGAGATATAAGATATACAAGACACCTCCAACCTACCCCTTCATGAATGTGGGCATCCATAAGTGTTATATATTTTATATTTTATAACTTTTTCAACTTATCTATCTTTGTGCTTTTTTCCCCTTAAAAAACCACTATTTGTCATATGAGATGGCTCTCTAGGAAGAAGAAGAAGAGAAGGCTGCTATGGTGATATAAGAAACAGAAAATATCAATAAAATTTTTTTTTGAAAACTATCTGTTTTTTCTTTTTTGAAGTTTTTCTCTTTTGTTCTGATTTTTCTTTCACAGCATGACTAATGCAGAAATATAATAAATGTGATTGTACCTATAGAACCTACTTGATTGCTTTCTGTCTTGTAGAGGGGGGAGGGAATGGAGGGAGGGAGAAAAATTTGGAACTAGAAATATTATAGAAGCAAATGTTGAAAACTATCTTTACATGTAACTGGAAAATAATAAAAAAATTTTAATTATTTAAAAAAAAAGAAGAAAAAAGAAAACTATCTTCCTTAGTGTCCAGCTCAAAGTGATCTTTCCCTTTTTAGGCAAGTCACTTAACCACACTGAGCTTCAAGAAGGTTCCTTATCTATAAAATGAGAATAAAAATAATTGTATTATTGCATAGGGTCATGTAGACAAAATTCAGTAACATAAAATTCTCTGAAAACTATAAAATGTTATTTGTAAATATCAATTCCTTTTCTTCAAATTTCTTTCTTTGCTTTCTTGTGTACGTACAGTGTTCTAACTTGTCTCATCCTTCCTAGTATGTTGCAAGTTCCTTAAGAATTATGTCATTTATCTTTGATTCTCCAGAGATTATCATACTTCCTTATATATCATAGAGCAGTGGTGTCAAATTCAAATAGAAATTAATCTGATCTGCAGATTGCCTTAGAAAACCCCAAATTAACATTATCTATGTTGTATTTTTTTTTAATTTGGTTAAACATTTCCCAATTACTTTCTAATCTGGTCCCAGCAGCACTTGGGAACTTGAGTTTGATGCCTCTATAGCAGATGCTTAGAAATTATTATTGGATTATTTTTTTTTAAGATATACACATTTTAGAAGGGAAAGTTCACTGTTAAAGGCGGATTCTTTCTGCCGTTTTTTCTGCCAGGACTACTTCTTCCCTCTGGTTTAGACTTGTGAAATTACATAACTGTGCTATATGATATAGTTTCAGTTGTTCAAGGAATTAAACATTAATAAGCAGGATTAGCTTTGTATATTTCACATACTGCCCCTTGTATTTTTCTTTATTCATAAGACCATTCTAAATAGTAATAATATTGCAGTTCTGTTGTGCTGGGTATATTGTTCCACCATAAACAAATTCTTAAACTTCTATCATCTACTACATTTTTAAAGTCTCTTATCTTGGAACAGAAAAAGCCAACACTTCCTGAAAGGATGCCCAGAGCATACTGCAGCTAATTTTCCAAGATAAGAAAGTCAAGTTATTTTTTAAATGTTCTGATGAACATTTCAACATGATTCATTATATTAAAAAGCTAAACATTTAACAAATAATGTCCTTCATCAAAATTTATTTGCTGTATTAACTGTCTGCATGCCTTAAGAAGTCAGTATATGGTCAATTAAGAGACATGGTATAGACTTCTAAAATTTTTCACTTTTTAGGAGACATAATGACATGGACAAAAAGATAGACATGTGATCATAAGCAAAATCAACCAAATTTACTGTATATAAAAAGAAAACATTAGCAAATAAGTTCTGAACAGGTACAGAAAATGAACTTGTAAGGTATACAAGAGAACTAACTGGTGAGGTGTTCAAGAAATACTAATCTTACAAGTCTTGTGAGGCTCAAATGAGAGAATGTATGTAAAACACTCTGGGCAATGTAAAGGCCTACAAAATATGAACCATTATTATGTAAGGAGGGCAACAACCTATAGTAGAGATGTAGTTTACAGTACTTCAGATAAAAAGGCACAAGCCTATCTCCATCTCTCCAAAGTTGCTAAGTGAAGTTCTGGGGTAATTTGCATGACCCTAGTTCTAGATGCCAGGGATATAACTTGTAAGTTGTAAGCAATTTTCTTATCTACAGCCAAATATTTGGTGAACCTGGACCTCTTGGTAGGGAGAAATAATGTCCAAAATACAGATTTCACCTAAGGACTCTCTCTGGCATGGCTTTGGCTGTGGGCCTGACTCATAAAAGTGCCAAAATGGCCCCAGGCCTGGATTATTTCTCAAAAAAGCTCTAAATACTGGGGGGGGGGGGGGGAGTAGTTTAGTAGCCATAAATCAGTATAGAAGAAACAGTTCAGTGGAGATGAGATGCAATACATAGCAGCAGCTCAGCAAAGATGCAGCCTAGCACTTGATTCAGAGAGTGATAGGTATCTTTGCTGGAATGCAATCCCAGGAGCACAAATTGTCCAAGAACTGTTCTCTCTCCCATAGATAATATGGGAATTCATGGGAGACTGCCACTATGCAAACATTTTCCCCCTTGTTTTCTACTTTTCTATTCTGTTTAAATGCTTTTTGCTTTGAATTAATGTAGAAACATCGTTTGCTCTGGTAAAAGAGGGCATCAGATAAGAGTTTATGAGGTCTAGATTGGAAAAGAAGTATTGCAAAAACTAATCCGAACCTGGCTGTACCTTTCAAGAGGACCCTGTTAAGAGGACCTCAGGCTATAATTATAGGACTTAACCTGAAAAAAATATTACAAGGCAGCAGTAGGATAATAGGGGCAAAAGGGGAACTAATCAAATTTGCCCTGGGTGGGGGGAAGCATAGTAGAGGTTAAAGGGTATGAGAAACCAGAGGGACAAATTAAGGGAAAGTCTAAGAGGAGAAGATAAGGGCTTCTGACCTAGGTGAAGTTAGCATGGTTGAATATGGTATGATTAAACAAAACAGCAGAGAAGTCTGTACTAGTCGCAATGCATAAATTAGCTGGAGTTAGGTAGTACTAGATACTGAACTATGATGAAGAAAGAAAGAGACTTGGAGTCAGAAGACTTGGGTTTGGATCCTGGCTCTTCCACTTACTGAGACCTTGGAAAAGTCATTTCACTTTCCCAGACTTTAGTACCCTTTTCTATAAAATGAAATCTACGACCATATGATTCCCTGAAGAGAGTGTAATGGTTGGGGCCTCTATAACATGGGCCTGGGTTCAGGCTATAGTTGTTTGTATGGAGGGGAGAAAGGATTTAATTAGATAATTAAATCTGTTCCAACAATTAGTGCTAGAGGAGATAGAAAGGAAGTGCTTAGGGGAGGGTGGTATTATGGTGGACCCTGAAAATTCAGCCTTTGCCCTGAAAACCTAAAACCAATCTGGAGCTAAAAGTTATCTAATTGAAAGCAACACCATGTGGAGTGGATTATGATAGTTGCCCCACTTGCCTAGAGGCCTTTACCTTAATCAAATATCATATTAAGTAATTGACAATGGTGTTCAAAAACACTGATCTTATTAACAAGAAACAAAATGTCTAAGTCGACAAGGGAAGCAATAATTACAGAAGCATGATAGATGGGTGGATAGCAAAGAGCCAACAGTCAAGGCATTTGTCATGCATGTTTAATTCCCATCAGATTCTTGTGAAGATAATCTACTTTGTGAATTAGCTATTGTAAATTTTTAATCCTGTAAGCCTTTTTTTCCCCTGCCACTCATTATTTCCAAGGCTATTACTTTCCAGTGATATTCACTCAGAAATGCAAATTAATTTTAAGCATTAGCCCAAGGAAAACCTAATTAGGCAAGCAAATCTGCTTTTTAAAAAATCAAATCATTCACTGCCAAGTCAAATATAAATTGCTTTGTATTTTGATAATCAGCTGCATTAGCAAATGTTTGGGATTATCGACAATTCTTGCTTTACATAAATTCACATTATGCACATTTGACTTTACATAAAGAATTCTGAAAGATAATATTGCCTGCTATCATCAAATGTATGGGGGGGGGGGGGAAGAGCCACTGTCCAAATATCTCAGGATAGCTTCATTTAAAAAGTTGCGAAATGACTATACCTCATGTATAACACATCAAATTGCTTGCCTTCTTAGTGTTGGGGGTGGGAGATGAGGAAGGGATGAAGAGAGGAAGAGAATTTAGAACTCAAAACATTTTTAAATGAATGCTAAAAATTGTCTTTACAAGTAATTGGGGGGAAATAAAATATTAAATTTAAAGTATTTTTTAAAAAATAAGTTGTACAGCAACCACCAGTGATGAAGGCTAGGTGCAGTGGGTGGGAAATAGGACAACATATTGCACACATATGTTAACTTTACTATACAGTACTGTACATACTTTATTATTAACCTTACCTTTCATTTCATACTATTTATCATAGTAGATCTTTTCATTTTAGTATATTTTATGACTTGCATAAAGGTATCATTTAATTTTATTTTGGGGTGGGGCAATGGGGGTTAAGTGACTTGCCCAAGGTCACACAGCTAGTACGTGTCAAGTGTCTGAGTCAGGATTTGAACTCAGGTCCTCCTGAGTCCAGGGCCGGTGCTTTATTCACTGCACCACCTAGCTGTCCCCCAAGATATTATTTTATATATGCCTTTGTTATACAGGGTAAGTGAAGTACGTGGGCAAGGCAAATATGCATTATGTAAAAATCTATTTACTGAGAGGTCTGTGGAAGGGTCCACTACAGAACACAAGAACTATCTGTATCTGGGCCATTGGTTCCTTCTGGACAATTTCAGTCAGTCAACAAGCATTAATTAAGTAGCCTACATGCAAAGCCTTTGCTATTGCCTGAGGATCCTATTGGTGCAAATAACATGTACACAGATAAGTAAATACAAGATAACTTGAGGATAGAAGGAACAGTGATAGGGGTGGGGGGAAATCATAAAAGGCTTTTTTGCTTAGTATGGTTTCCTCAAGTTCAGAATGCACAAGTCCTACATGACACAGTGGCCAAGATCATTGGATATTTTTAATATAATACCTCCCTACATCCACCCACTTTTTCCAAGGAAAACAAAATGCAATTCAAAGTCAAGAAAGGCAAAACTAAATTGGTGAGATCACCTTAACTGATGATGAATACAGCTAAAAGATTATTAAATAAAGTTTGTGCAAATTAGGGCACATCCAATTTAGCACATGTTGAATCTCAAAGCAGGAACAATGTGAAATCAACACCCTCTATCGGTGTAAGCTGATGATACAGATAAGTTTTATTGTCATGCTACAGGCTACATTTGACCATGATGTATGTAAACTCAAAGTTTAACAATCAATACTATAGGGGGCAGCTAGGTGGTGGAGTGGATAAAAAACCAGCCCTGGATTCGGGAGGATCTGAATTCAGATCCGGCCTCAGACACTTGACACTAGCTGTGTGACCTTGGGTAAGTCACTTAACCCTCATGGCCCCACAAAAACAAACAAACAAAAAATCAATACTATATCGGTTATATTTCTCAATTCCATTCATCTTGATAAGTGTAATTGTGGAGATCAACTGAGTCAACTAGATTTAATTCACTTTTTAAAGGGGCTTATTTACCACAGACATAGTAGGAATGGTTGGTACAAAAGCATTGCCTCTCCACCAAATCTATGGCATAGTCTCCCACAATTATTTGCAAAATCCAGAGGAATGTGGGACTAGAGCATAGAGAACATGTGACAATGATCTCCACCCCACTTTAAGTAATTAACAAGATGCTTCACCCTGCTATCTTAATCCAGTGCAAACACCTATATTAAACCAATCGATTGATGGCTTTAGATTTGAACAGTTTCAACATCCTTAAAAGCCACTGAATGAAATGCAACATCGAACAAGAGGTATATTTGGAATGGTTGAGGACATTTGGTCACACCCTTTGGGGCTTGTATAAAACCCAGAAGATGGTTTGAAATTGAGCATTTGACAGCAGACAAGAGCCAATTCAGTCAAGCCTCTGAGACAAAATTGGGCGGGAGGTGAGGGTGGGGAGGTGTGGGGGTAGTATATTAGTGAACCCCAGTCCCTCCACCCCCTTGAACCCTTCAGCACTGGATCTTTCCCTACCTTTCTAGTCTCCTAACACTCTATTCACCTCCAGACATTGTTCCAGTTACACTGACCTTCCTCATTCATGACACTTCATTTCCTGACCATGCCTTTGCCCTGGTTGTCCCCCCTGCTGGGAATGCTTTTCTTTCTTACCTTTGGCTCCTGGTTTCCCTGGCTTTCTTCAAGATACAGCTCAAATCCTACCTCTTGTAGGAGGCTTTTCCTGGTTCTTACCTAGCACCTTTCCTCTGAGATTGCCTTCCATTTATCCAATCTCTATCCTGTATATAGATGGTTAATTGCATGTCATCTTCTCTTGAGAACTCCTCGAGAAAAGGAGTGCTTGTGCCTTTCTTTGTATTCCCTGCACTTAGCAGAGTACCCAGCACTCTGAGTTCAAATCTGGCCTCAGACACTTAACACTTACTAGCTGTGTCACCCTGGGCAAGTCACTTAACCTCAATTGCCTCACACACACACCCCAGAAAAGAAAAAGAAATTTAATTTGCTAGCTGAGTGTTGGTTGGATTGCAGTGGGGAAAGTCAGGGCAGGCAGACCACTTAGGAAGGCATTACAACGATGCAGGTGAAAGGTCATGAGGGTGGTGCGGTGGCTATGTGAGTGGAGTGAAGGGATATGTTTGAGAGATGATGAAAAGGTAGAAACGACTAGATTTGACAGCAGGTTGTATCTATGGGGTGAGCAAGAGTGAAGACTCAAAAATGACACTGAGATTGTGAGCCTAGGTGACTGGGAAGATTGTAGTGTTCACAATAGAAAGAGGAAAGTTCAGAAGAAGGGTATGTTTGGGGAAAAGAAGATGAGTTTGGGTAAGTTGAGTTTGAGACACCTATAGGACATCTAATTTGAAATGTTGGAATGGACATTGGCAAGGAGAAGAGCAGCTTGGAAGAGAGAGAAGGACCTGATATATAGATCTGGAAATTATTTGCTTAAAGATAATTGAACCCTTGGGAGCTAATGGGAGAACTATGTAAAATAGCATAGAGGAAAAGATGCAAGATTCTAGGACAGAGACTTGTGGACACCCACAGTTTGTGGCCATGACCTGGATAAAGATCCAGCAATTTAGAATAAAAAGGAACAGTCAGCAAAGTGGAAGAACCAGAAGAGATCAGTTTCATGACAAACCTAGAGAGGAGAGAGTATATATATATATAGGAGATCAGCAGTGCCAAAGGCTCAAGAGAGACCAAGAAGGATAAAAGCATAAAAAGGCTCATTTGATCTAAGAAACATTGGTGTTACCAATAGTAACAGATATGTTCAAAATTATGCTTAGAAAAATCACATGGTCACTTACCTGAGAAACCAATATCTTCCTATTTTATATTGCAAGTGGATGAAACAACATAGGTAGTTAAAGATGCTCATTTGATAGATAGCACATGGACAGTATGCTAATAGTCTAGTTCCATAAATTGTTAAAACAGATTAAGGAAATTTGTTACTTTGCAAACTTGTTGGTGAAAATGCTACATCAAGATAAATTTGCAACATGACTGATGGATTTTTTCAATAAAAATCATGTAGGGGGCAGCTAGGTAGCACAGTAGATAAAGCAGCAGCCCTGGATTCAGGAAGACCTGAGTTCAAATCCAGCCTCAGACACTTGACACTTACTAGCTGTGTGACTCTGGGCAAGTCACTTAACCCTCATTGCCCTGAAAAGAAAAAAAAGGAAAGGGGGAAAAAAAAAAAGAAAAACTAACCACTTAAGGGGCAGCTAGGTGGCGCAGTGGATAAAGCACTGGCCCTGGATTCAGGAGGACTTGAGTTCAAATTCCGCCTCAGACACTTAACACTTACTAGCTGTGTGACCCTGGGCAAGTCACTTAACCCTCATTGCCCTGCCTTCCCACCCCCCCCCACCCCCGCAAAGAAAAAATAAAATAAAAATCATGTAACCCAGGAGAATTATGTTGGATTTTTCATGGATAGGGCTCAGTTTGCATCAGGAAGAAACACAAGTTTATAAATCCCAGTTGAAAATGTAACTCTTTGTACAATTTGAATCAATTGAATGCTTCAGATAATCACTTATATTGAGAAATATCAATGAGAAGGTACATATAGTCTTTCAGGTTGTTACCCAGGTGATGCTTTATAAAAGCAATCCATGAAAAGTATGACAAAATTGTGTGATGACATACAGGTAGAGCATAGGGCATTCCTATTTTGTTACAAAACAGTAGCTTTCTTTTGCCAAATAACTTAGAAGGGTATTTGAGCTAAAACAACAACAACAATCTGACAGACATTTCCCTTAATGATAATCATAAAGATGGAGCAAATTCATTTTAAAACCAATTTCCTCCGGAAATTTGCATAATTTATGGATATTTTTGAAAAACTGAGTACTCTAAATCAGTGCAAGTTCCCGAAATTCAGATTCTGATCTGCAAAGATAAAATAGGTATATTTATGAAAAAGTTAGTTATAGGTAATAAATTTACAAATAACATTTTTATTTCCAATGTAAAGAAAAGCTTACCCCACAAATCAAATAGAATAAAATCATTTGACCATTCTACAGAAACAGCTTTATTTTATTTTAAAGACCTACATATATAAATACATTTGGTCTTATTTCATCTGAATAAGACTAGTAAATAGATGTATATTAAAACAGGTGTTTGAAGCTAAAAATGTTCGTTTTTAGCTACAGGTGAATAAAGAGTTCACTCATTTGTCAAATTGTATTCCCATTCATAATAATTTTGTATGAAACAATTTTCAGCTATATTTCTTATACAGACAAAATATCTTCACACAAATATGGAAGATGAAATACTAAGGGTGACAACTAATAGTCTAGTTAGCTATAGCATAGCCACAACATAAAGTGCACAGAGGGAGGATATACAATAAATCTTGAAATGAAGGTAGGAGCTAGATTGTGGAGGTTTTGTAATATGGACTAAGGAGTTTTGTACTTCATTCTAGAGCAGGAATTCTTAACCTGAGGTCCATGAACTTGTTTTTTTGTTTGTTTGTTTTTGTTAGTTTAAAAAAAACTCTTTTGACAACTATATTTCAATATAATTGACTTCCTTTATAATTCCATGTAATTTATTTTATGCATTTAAAAAATTATTCCAAAAAGAGGTCTATAGTCTTCACTCAGCCTGACAAGAGTCCATTACACACACACACACACACACACACACACACACACACACACACACACACACACATGCACACAGAGAGACAGAGAAAGAGAGAGATTAAGAACTCCTGATTAGAGACAATATCTTTGTAAAGCTTTTTGAACAAGGGACTAACAGGGTCAGACCTATACTTTAGGGAAGATTTTTGTTGGGGGTTCTGGAGTTGTTATTTCATTGGAAACTTCTGTTGTTGAAATGCTCCCCACCAATGCAAATCGATCATTTATCTGTGACAAAATCTGCCTGAGTTTCTTGCAGTACTTTTTTGACAAAATGACTTGCCTGTGAATACCACTATTAGGTCTGTTTCACAAAAAGGTTTTTAAAATTTAAAAGAAAAAGGACCTACATGTACAAAAATATTTATAGCAGCCCTTTTTCAGGTGGCAAAGAATTGGAAATTAAGACAATGCCCATCAGTTGGGGTATAGGTGAATTAGTTGTGGTATATGATTGTGACAGAATGCTATTGTACTATAAGAAATGATTCTGGAAAGACAGGAACTGATGCAAAGTGAAATGAACAGAACCAAAAGAACATTGTACGATGATCAACTGTGAATGACTTAGCTATTCTCAGCAATACAATGTTCCAAGACAATTCTGAAGATGAAAAATGCTGTCCATCTCCAGAGAAAAAACTGATGGAGTCTGATTGCAGATCAAAGCATACTTTTAAACTTTATTTTTCTTATTGGTTTTCTGGTTGTTGTTTGTGTCTTCTTTTTGCAACATGGCTAATATGGAAATATACTTTCATGACTGCACATGTATAATGTATATCAAATTGCTTGTCTTCTCAATAAGGGAAGTGGGGAGGGAGGAAGAGAATTTGAAACTCAAAATTTTAAAATGATGTTAAAAATTGTTTTTACATGTAATTTGGGGAAATAAAATATTAAATAAATATATTTTTAAAAATAAATGACTTGCCTATGGTCACACAGTATATGTAAGAGGCAGAATTTGAACCTAGGTTTTTCCAAACTCAAAGACTGACCTTCTACCCATTGTACCATTCTGCCTCACTCTGGGAAGATTATTTTGTCACAATTGAGAACTCAGCATATACCAGGTAGAGTTGTACCAACTTATTTATCTTTCACAGTTAATTTCTGTGAAGTTTTAGTGTACAGATGTTTGATAGATAGATAGATTGATTCATTCATTCATTCATTCATTCATTCATTCATTCATTCATTCATTCATTCATTCATATGTAATGGCCAATAAGATTCCCATCTTTACAGAATATATAATATTCTCCTCTTGGTACTAACCCAAGAGAAGTTGCATCTGAGCATGCATATTGGGGACCATCTCCATATCCAGATATTCTCTGTTTTCTGTTGTTTTTCTCTGGGATGATAAAGAATCTTTAAATTGCTGCTGAGTGGAGCCAAATGTACACACAAAAGGCAGTAACAGATAAAATCTCTCTCCCTAACACCAAGGGAGGAAGATAAAATGCTATGGACCTCCAGGTTAGGAGAGAGGCAGCAAAAGCTTCCACAGCACATCTATTGAATCCCTCTGGTGTGCTAGACCCTGGGCTAGACAATGTGGAAGGATACAAAGCTGCATAAAAACATTTCATGACATCAAGAAACTTTTAATCTAGTTTTTTTGTTTGTTTGTTTGTTTTGCAGGGCAATGAGGGTTAAGTGACTTGCCCAGGGTCACACAGCTAGTAAGTGTCTAGTGTCTGAGGCCAGATTTGAACTCAGATCCTCCTGAATCCAGGGCTGGTGCTTTATCCACTGCGCCACCTAGCTGCTCCCTGAAACTTTTAATCTGGTAAAGGAAGTAACACCAATGCAAATAATTACAATATGATACAGTATTTGACAAGTACCATATGAGTGCTAAAAATAGAATGTCACAGACACTTAGGGGAGGGAAAGGTCACCTATGGCCAAGAAAGTCTCCATAGAAGTGGCCTTTTAAGTTGGGCCCTGAAGAATGGGTAGAATTTTTTTAAAGGGGTTTCAGGTAAAAGGAATGACCTAAACAAACAAACAAAAAAAATGGAGGCCAAAAAGTATTAGGCATGCTTAGGAAATAGTAAGTAGACTGGTTTTTATGGAATACAGATGGTTCTTGCTTTTCATAAGTTGTCCATTCACAGACTTCTACCTAAAGCTATTTTCATGTAATGTGAATTTGCCCATCAATGTGGAGAAGGGAGAGAAAAATTGAGGGGTCCAGCACATGGTTCAAGGACGTATGGGGCCTAGGGATAGAGAAGCAAAAATTAGAGGAATGCTGGGGGTGAGGGGGGGCAGTGCAGATAAAGGCTACAGGTGCCTTGAGGCTGGACCCGACACAGACAGGCTAGGGAATACAGGGCAGGGACAGATACGTGGTACATAAGTGCTTTTGAGTGAGCACAGACACGCTGGTGGGTAGAGCAGGCAAAGGTCTCTCTGGGCCGGATTTCTCAAATTAAGACCCCAATTAGGGAAGAGGTGGTGGTCTATTCTTCTGCTTTCACTTGGAGGGTTTTTTTGGGGGGGGGCAGTGCTAGTGCCAAGTGAGGGGCAGGAGTTCAAGGGAGAGCATAGTAACACACAGTAAAGTTAACACAGGCATTTTTTGAGAATGCAGATTTCTTTCAGAATTCTTTACATAAAGTTAAATTTGTGTAATGTAAATTTACATAAAGAGAACTGTCTGTATAGAGTTTGTGTAAGGAAGTATTTGGAAATAATATGAGTCTACAGTGTGATGGAAGCAATTGAACCAGAAAGAGGTCTGGCGGTCTATACTCAGAACCGCTCCAGCATATCCTATCTAACAGGCAATATCTGTGACTCTTAGTTGCATCACACAGATACTAACCCAATCCATAGTATAGCAAGAGCCCAACATTTCAGGGTTCCTACTAGACCTTCACAGATACCGTGACAATCTTAGAGAATACAGAGATCCCACTGTACATTACCTACATTAGTATTCTCTTTGTTTTCCATTTCCCCATCCTCCCATCACAACATGAATTGGAAGGAAGGATTATAATTATTATCTCATTTTTCTCATCATATTCAGAGGAGTTCTCATAAAAACTGTCCAGGATTATTGCACTGGTAGATAAAATAACTGTTCTTTGTAATTGAATTAATATTGAGGGGCAGCTAGGTGGTGCAGTGGATAGAGCACCAGCCCTGGAATCAGGAGTACCTGAGTTCAAATCCGGCCTCAGACACTTAACACTTACTAGCTGTGTGACCCTGGGCAAGTCACTTAACCCCAATTGCCTCACCGAAAAAACAAAACAAAACAAAAGAATTAATATTGAGAAGTAAGATTGTCTTTTGTAGGGTTACTCAAAGCATCCTCTGTGAAACTCCAAAAGCAGATAGAATAACAGGAAAGTGTTATCTCATCCTAGTGATTTTGATCTCCTCTTTTAGATCTTTGTGTTTTTAATGTTTTTATTTCGTCTAATTTGTAGATTGAGTATTTACTATGGTGACATCTGTTACAACATTATTTCTAAATTTTTATGAATTGATGTCACATCTGGGTAACTGTGGAAAATAGTTCAGTTCACGATAATGGTCCAATTCTAGTATATTGGTTGAGTTGTTTAGGGCAATGGTATCAAACTCGAATAGAAACATATTACTGATGATCAGATATTGATGTAGAAAACTATAAATTCATATTATATTGTATTCTATTTTAATTAATTTTTCTAAACATTTCCTAATTACATTTTAACTGGCTCAGCTTAGACTTGGATGTTTTGTAGGCCTCCGGAAGGAAGTTTGGCACCTCTGCTCTAGGATATTTTGAGGTCTATATTTGTACCATGGGGATTCATTGTCTGTGAGTCCATTATAGTGAGCTTTTGAGCAAAAATTCTAGCTGATTCTAGATTCTATAATTCTAGTACAATTACTTAGCTAGGTATTCAGTCGATACTAAATTTTTATAGCTTACCATCAGTTTCCTTTTTGTCCTTGCAAAATCTATTCTGGTCACTAAGTCTGGGTTCCCTAAGAATAACCCATACATAATTTCTGGTAGAAATTACCTGGTCCTGAATTGCCATGAGAAACTCCTCCATTTCCGGACAAATTCTTATAACTCAGCTATTTCTTTAATATCCTTTTTTTTTTTTTTTTGGTGAGGCAATTGGGGTTAAGTGACTTGCCCAGGGTCACACAGCTAGTAAGTGTCAAGTGTCTGAGACCAGATTTGAACTCAGGTCCTCCTGAATCCAGGGCTGGTGATTTGTCCACTGAGCTATCTAGCTGCCCCTCTTTAATATCTTTTGTTGGTTTCCCATGGAAGACTTTTTGATTCTACTCTTGCATCTTTTTTTGGGGGGGGGGTAGGGCAACAAGGGTTAAGTGACTTGCCCAGGGTCACACAGCTAGTAAGTGTCAAGTATCTGAGGTTGGATTTGAACTCAGATCCTTCTGAATCAGGGGCTGGTGCTTTATCCACTGCACCACCTGGCTGCCCCCTCTACTCTTGCATCTTAGTAGTTTCATAAGCTCCATTCTTTATTATATTTGACAAATCCAACTGTATGTGCCTGATAACATACTAATTATTTAGTAAGATGTGACATCTGCTTATTCCAAAATTATTTCTGTACGTTTTGACTTGCTTCTCAGGTACTCTAAGAATGTTTATCAATTCTCTTCCTTTCTGGTGTGGAAGTACTAATCTATCGCTGCTTTAGTGTGATGAGATCTATTTTGTTAATCTCTTAAGCATATTTGTTAGGGGCTTTTTTTCCCCAAATCTGTTATGGTCTGTATTATAATTCCAAGAGTATACATTAAGAGTGGTATATAGGGGGCAACTAGGTGGCACAGTGGATAAAGCACCAGCCCCAGATTCAGGAGGACCCGAGTTCAAATCTGACCTCAGACACTTGACACTAGCTGTGTGACCCTGGGAAAGTCACTTAATCTCCATTGCCCCGAAAAAAAAAAAGATTGGTACTACATAGGTGTTAATGGTTTTAAACATGTTCTTCATATTCAATTTTGATTTTAGGATGCCACTAAATCTCTTAATATAGTCAGCTACAGCTTTTCTCCTCAAGATCTTTATGCTTAATATATCTTGCTTGGAAGAGACCAAAAGTGTTATGCCCTCCTTCCTTCTGATTTTTTTTTTTACTTCTCAAGCCTCTGAAATAAAGTTTTTGCTTGATATTCAATTGCTTATTATGTTCTTTGCACTTGTCTTCAGAAGGGTTTCCACATCTGGTACAATGAATCACTTAGAGCCTAAGAGTGAGAAGTAATTACTTGACTAAAAACACGTTCAGTGATTCTTAAGTAAAAGCAGCCCTCAAGGGGTTTCTATGGGCACCTCAGAACCTCCTTGCTTGAGCAATAGGGAATCCTACACTCTTTGCCCAAAGTGCTCATGCTTGAATTTCAAGTCCGTGGGACCTTGCTTAGCCTCAGATTCTTAATTTGCAAAATGGGAGTCATCATAGCACCTACCTCACAGGATTGTTATGAGGACCAAGTGAAATGATATGTGTGTAAAGCGCTTTGCAAACCTTCAAGTGCTAACTTCTTGTTGTCGTTGTCATCCTGGTCAGTGTTGCTGTTATTCACCTGGAGAAGTTAACTCAAACTGTCTCCACATCTATTCCACAGTGTTTTCTGACTTGCAATAACGCTGGTTGATGTTGTGATAGGTTAGAGAGTGTCAGAGCATTAACTTATTCTGCCCTACGTCTGCTGGTGTTTTAGTGCACAACTTTGACTCCTTATACCACCTTAATTTTTTTTTTACTTTTGCTTTTAATTGTTGATTAAAGGAATCTAGAATTTCTAATATACTTCACTCTTCCCTGCCCCCATTCCTTTGCACAGCTTTCATTTTATTATCTTTAATTGGGCAACATGGTATTCAAACTTTCTAATGGTCATTCTAGCCAAACATTGATAGAATCTTCCAGTCCTACTCTGTGGATAGCTTATCTCAAGCTGCTTCTGACAGGATGGTGTTTGATATCTCTCTTTAGGGGTATTCCTTCATCACTCTACCTGAATAGCTCCTTCTATCAATCTCACCTTAGCAACAGCTACATATACTGTTCATAAGTCCTAGAATGCTTTGACATTTTCTGTCAAGCCCATTGAAATAATGTGCTCATTAGTAGTAATTATAACAGATACTGGCTTTTTTAATTACTTTTTTGTATAATTATTCTTAAACTCCCTCCCCAAAAGGCTTTTAAAAATTCCAGTCTAAGTATGTCCATTTCCTTTTCAAAATCCTTTATAACTTCAGTGCAACTTTTGTCTTCTGTTTCATTATTAGGTATAATTTCTGGAGTTAACATTAAGTGAGGATTTGTAGTCACCTGAGATTCTTCAACTTTTCTCTCTTCAGATTTCAATAGATCCTAAATTTAATATTTTATTTCATCTAAAATAGGCTTAGGAATGTAGTTATTTTTATGATTGTCCTGCAGTAGTCAGTAATACTACACAATTGTCGTATAGTAGTCAGTAATACCAGTGATGGAGCTGGGGCCCTGTTGAAACTGTCAGGGAATTTTCTTGACCTCTGGAAGAGGTATACTTGTTGGCAGGGGTCCTGTGACTGTGGGTCTGGTATGAAGCCAAACTAAAAGTAAAAAGATTTATTAGAATGCTAAGGAATCTGCTCTTGCTGATAGCAAATTCAGATTCCTGGGGTACAGATTTGGTTTTTATAACCTTTCAGGTCTGCTTAGAGTAAATAGGCAATCAGCAATATTCTATGGCAACTTAGGATGGAAAAGTAAAGCATTTCACAGGAGAGGGAGGGGGTAGAGACAGAGTGGGATCAGTCAACAGATAAAAGGGGAGTACTTAGAATGTAAGTAAGATTTATTATCAGAATAAAAAAAACATTCCTTGTTCAAGGGCAAGAGACAAAGAGAAGAGATCAAATACTTTTACAACTACAAAAGCAGTCCTTTTAGCAAAACTGTAATGTTTCTTATCTGAGAATAGAACAAGAATAAATGAAACTATCCACTTTACCAGGTCCTTCCATAAGGTTTTGGGAATTTCTAATATTAGCCCACCAGGTGGTTGGAGGATTTCTACAATGGTAGTAGATATACATCAAAATTTTGCAAAATAATTCTGGTTCCTATTTTCCTACATAAAACAAATCAGGCTGAAACCCTTGCTTCATGATGAATTTTGTTATTATATAGTACTGGTACATAATGAAATTACACAATCTATTTGGTCCATTTCACTTGTGCTCATGGTTTGCCCACTTCAGTGGTAAGAGTCATCTGTACTGAGGCATTTCCAGCAGTAAAGTATGAGTATTTCTGATTTGTTCCAGTGAATTTTAGCCAGGTGTAGTTCCAATATATTTTATCCCCACTCCTGTAATCCCTGATACAGGAAAATATGAGATTGATGGGTCTCATGAATTTGAGAATTTTGTGCTTTAATAGGATCAAAGTAGATTGGGTTTCTGCACTAAATTTGGCACCAATATTATTAGCTATTGAGAGTAGAGTGCTACCAGACTACCTTAAGAAGGCAAACCAGCCAAGGTAGCAAGCAAATCAAGTCAAAGCTTCTGGGCCTATAAGCAGTGGAATCAGCCTCCTGAGTGGCCATTAAAACCAACCCAGGTAAGAAAGGAAGAACCAGTCTCTAACATTTTTTTAATAAAAAGTATCTTGCTTTCTTATGGTACCAGAACACAAAAGAGCACTAGTCTCTCAGCTTTCCTCCCTATCAGGTCGATCTAAAGATGGTTTTAAATAGAGCCTACCTGCAACCCTATGCCACCTCATGTATTTCTGTGATCCTTAGGAACAATTACACCACATTGACTAGGGTGCTTATCCAATCACTTCTTAGAGACCAGTTTACCAGCATTTGAGGGTTTCTGCCAGGCTTTCCCAACCACCACCATGATCTCAACCACCAGACTCTCAAAAGTCCCACTATAAATCACCCTTGTTGACATTCCCTTCTTTTAATGTTACCCTAACACCACTACCATTGCATGGATGATAGACTACATTTTGAGGGATTTTCTGTGACAATGGTGGTGTTATTGATATTGCTGTTTTTGTAAGGGAAACCTTGAGGATATTTACAAAGAGACAATAGAGAGGGATAGCTTGAAATAGAGAAGGGGGAGAATTGATAGCATAAAAATGGAATCAATGATAAAATAAGATTAAGAGCATGGGTAGAGGGAATTTACCCAGGGAATAATGAGATATATTTCTTTGAGTAATAAGCAAAATGAACTGAATACCATAATTCAAGAAAGTAAATATTACCTTAAAAGTATCATTTTTTTAAAAAAAGGGTATCATTAAGACCTGTTGGGAAAAGAACCATGATTGGAATATGGCTTTTTTATTCAAAGAAATAGGGTTGATAAAATATGTGTGATAAAAGATGTATATCAAGAAGATATACTCTTAGAGAAAAATCTAACAACCAGAGGGGTGGGTACATGGTAGGGAGCATGTGGGTGAGGATCAACAGAGGCAGTGTTCTCATTACAATATCCTATAGATTAGAGGTGTCAAATGTGGTCCACAACACTCCCAAGCATGAACTAAACTAAAATGTAGTTGGGAAATACTTAACAAAATAAATAAAAAATATAATACATGTTTTCTAGGTCAATATGTAGCCTAGAATCTGCTTCTGTTTGAGTTTGACACTACTGCTATAGGCTACCAAGACAAAGGAATTAGATAAGGAATGCATAAAACAGATCACAAGACTATCACAGAGGTTTGATTTAGTAATTATGGGAGATTTCAGTTATCTGAACATCTTATCAGAGCTCTCTTTTTGCCCAAAGCAAAGCAATTAATAATTTCTTGAATTACCTGAATGATAATTTCATGCTTCAAAAAATTGAGAAACCAATAATGGGAAATTCTAGTCCAGATCTGATTCTTACCAACAAAGGGGAACTGGTTGCTGATGTGAAAATTATGGAAACCATGGGGGGAAGTGATCACTTTACCTTAGAATTTGTAACCAGATGACTTCTGCTCATTTCTAGTGATTCATAGAGGTCTGAAAATACTGCCAGGAGAGTAGTCAAGAAAACATTGCTAAAAAGTATAATGTCTTAGGCAAGAAATTAAAGACTTTAGTGGTATGGGTGATATTTTCATCAAGGTTGTCCATTGAAGGCAAGGGCTTTGGAAAGGAAAGTTAGATTTGGAAAGTGAACAATCAGACAATCCCAAAGGACTGTTGATGAAACACACTATCCACCTCCAAAGAAAGAACTGATATTCATGGAACAGAGTCAAGCATGCTATTTTTCACTTTCTTTCATTTTTTTCTTTTAATCAAGTTTTCTAGTACAAAACGATAAATATGGTAATGTTTTAACATAATCATACATGTATAACCCACATCTGATTTGTGAGAACCAGGTGACCTTTCTGAGGTCTAATTGGTGTCCTAGGAGTTGCCTCACAATTCATGGACCACCTTTAAGTCATGTCAATCAAGGGACTTGAATGCTACCAGCCAATTAGTTTGGAGCTGTGTGTGGGGACTACCCCTCTTCTGGTCCCACAGGAAACTTCTGCTCTGACTGACTAAGGCTTTTTCTCTTTGATAGCATGACCAGCTAGGTGAAGGAAGCTTTCTCTCTCTTTGCTTAACCCCTAATATACTTTAATAAATGCTTAATGCCTAAACTGTTGCTGAAGTTTCTAATTTATAAGTAAACCCTAGCTAGTTTCCCCCCCACACTGGGGGCAGGAAAAGGTGACCATACATTAGATTTTAAACATTACAGTCAAGATGTTAAGATTTCCTTGACTCCAAGTTTTTCTTGTGTTTGTATTCCCAGTGCTTAGCACAATGGACCTGACTGAATTTTTTAAAATTTGCATTGTTTGTTCTTAAGTGGTTAGCTGAGTCAGTCTCTTTTGAGGAAACTTAAAATCTCTCTGTTAAGAATTCCTCCGGGGCAGCTAGATGGCGCAGTGGTAAAGCACCAGCCCTGGATTCAGGAGTACCTGAGTTCGAATCCGGCCTCAGACACTTAACACTTACTAGCTGTGTGACCCTGGGCAAATCACTTAACCCCAATTGCCTCACTAAAAAAAAAAAAAGAAGAATTCCTCTAGTACTTCAGAGCATGATATATTTCTGAGCACACTATTATATGAGAATAGGTGTATCTGGAAAGTTTTATCACTAACAAGATATCCTATTGCTCTTTAGGCTGTGTGTAAGGAAATCCTTTATGAAAATGGCAAGTACTTGCTAGTGAATATATGTCATGTTGTTCTATGTTTTACTGTTTATTATTATAAATAGTACTATTGAACAAAAATTGTGAATGTATTGGGTTAGGTCTAGTTGGGTTTTTTTTCCTTAACTATACTTTTTTTTTCAATATCAATTCATTTACTCACATGACATGTGGAGACTAAAATGAGGTAGACCACAAGTGGTACTTCTGTTCTCATCACTAGGATAAATTAAGTCAGAAAGTCCAGTCCAATTCTCTCATTTTTTTACAATAAGGTTCTTTGGTAAAACTGATTTTTTTAAATCACCATGGTGGGGGCATCTAGGTGGCGCAGTGGATAGAGCACCGGCCCTGGAGTCAGGAGTACCTGGGTTCAAATCTGGCCTCAGACACTTAACACTTACTAGCTGTGTGACCCTGGGCAAGTCACTTAACCCCAATTGCCTCACTAAAAAAAAAGAAAAATCACCATGGTGTTCCCCAGTATCCCTCCTCTTCTGTATGCCTGAGAACTCTTCCATTTAATAGTATTAAAGACTAAAAAAAGAAGAGGAAAATTAGCACAAGTGATTACTATACTGAAAAAGTCTAAAAATATTTGCAACATCTAACAAGTGTGGATATGTCAAGTTTACAAAGGGTTGGGTATGGAAGGTCTTATCTCTCTTCTTCTGAGTCTTGGTTGTTCTTTTTCATTTTGAAATATTCACTTTGATTGTTATGTGTGCAGGTGGTCATTCTTTCCCAATTACATTGTAGTCATTGTGGATATTGTTTCATTGGCTCTGCTTACTTCACTCTGCATCAGTTCATGTATATTCAAGCTGCTTTGTATTCATCACATGCATCATTTCTTACAACACACCTTTTTATATCCATTGAGCAGCATAATGCTTTGAATTTGAGTGTATTAGTAAGTGCTTGTTGCATTTAATTCTTGCAATGAATCTTCTCTGAACTCTTATGGATTAACAAATCAGCCTTTTCATATGAGGTTTATTAATAAAATAATTTATTAGTAAAATATAAATTTTAAAAGAATGCTTTTCACATGAGAAATATAATAAATAACAATAAGCTCAATATAAATAGTACAGTAATGTTCCTTCTATGAAAAATAAATATAAATATTAGCATAAGAAAAAAAATAGTATAAATAAATAAATAAATGTATGAACAAATTGGGGCAGTACATTATAAAATGTTCAGTTCTTGAACACAGATGATGATTCTCTGTATTCAAAGCCTCTTTCAATAGAGGAATGAATGGCAACTTATATTATAATGAAATTATTCAATGAAGACAGATATTTTCAGTTGATGTAGAACCAAATCTTTCTAATGATCGACTACTTAATTTTAGGAAGCAGCCAATTATTTAAAGAAATGAAAGCCTATTTTTTCTTCCTCATTCCCTGAGTTTTCCTGTGAGTTTGTTCATGAACAGAAAGACACTTCTGATCTCTACCCGCACAATCTCCCAAGCACAGCGGCTGTATTCTTTGCCCTTCAGGTACTGGCTTATTCCTTGGAAGTAGCTCTTCAGGGCCAGGCTGGGGTTCTCCCTTCCCAAGGAAGCCTCTTCCCACTCCACATCCTCTCTAAGACAGCTCTCCAGTTTTTCCATCTGCTGATCCAGTCCACTGAGCAGTTGCATGAGCTGGGTCTGATTCCAAGCAGCAGGAGTGGCATTCAGGCTGAAGAGGGTAAAGATCTGCTGGAGTATCTCATGCACAATGACTTTGGCATTTTCCCTCTGGAGTTGGCTGCCCTCCATGGCTACCTTTGGGAAGTTGAAGTTAGTCCTGTCCTTCAGACATGGCACTAGGGAAAACCTGCTCATTTGGTTCAGAAGAAAGAAGTCTTCCTGTAAACCCTGAGTCAGGTCACAGGCCAGGGAGCAGAGGGTGCTGGAGCAGAGCAGCACCAGGACAACTGGCAACAAGCTCCAGGACTTCATGGTGATGCTGAGGAGAGTTTGGGGTTGAGCTGGAAGACCTGTGAGCCTTTGTCTTCAGCTTCTTGGGTTATCTGGCCTCTAAGTCCTTCTCCCTTATATAGTCCTAAGTGTGATTTTCTTTTCACTTTCTACTTTCTTTTACTTACTTTCCATATTGTTCAAAGAAGATGTCATTAAAGAATCTCCTTTTTCATATTTGTAAAACTCCAACAAAATTTCCCCCAAAATAGGGTTTACAGATGAAGCTTTTTGAGATAAGACATCCATTTTTACTTTTTTTTAAAATTGCATTCCCTTCTAGGGCTCATATAGTCATTTGCTAAAGACCAAAAAAATAATGAAAGAAAGTAAAAATCAGTACACTTGAGTATGTATTCAGATATTAGTTCTTTCTGTGGAGGCAGATAGCCTGTTCAGAATCATGATCCCTTTGGGACTGTCTTTGATCATTTTATTACTGAGAATAGCTAAGTCATCCACAATTCTTCATCATAGAATATTAGTTACTATCTATAATGTTCTGCTGCTTCTTCTCACTATACTTTGCATCAGTTCATATGACTTTCCATGTTTTTCTTTTCTTTTTTCTCTTTTTTTTTGTGGGGCAATGAGGGTTAAATGACTTGCTTAGGGTCACACAGCTAATAAGTGTCAACTGTCTGAGGCCGGATTTGAACTCAGGTCCTCCTGAATCCAGGTCTCGTGCTTTATCCACTGCACCACCTACCTGTCTCCCCCATGTTTTTTCTAAAACCATCATGCTTGTTATGTGCTATGGCACAGTAATATTCCACAACCATCATATACCACAATTTGCGGACCCATTCCCCAATGATGAGCATCCCCTCAATTTGCAACTCCTAGCCACTATGAAAAGAGCTTTTATTAATATTTATGTACAAGTACATCTTTTCCCTTTTTCATGATCCTTTTAGGATATAGATCTAGATATTGCAGGATCCAAAGGTATGAGTTGTTTTATAGCCCTTGGGGCATAGTTCCCAATTGTTCTCTAGAATGAGTAAATCAGTATACCACTCCACCAACAGTATACTACTCTAACTTTTCTTAATAAAATATCCCTCCCTGGTCACCACTTCCCTAAATGTATTGTCTCCAACTATGAGAGTATAAGATCCTAAATTAGGGTCAAAGGATCAATAAGCAGTGTAGACAAGATACTTTTTTGTTTTTGTTTTTTGTTTCCTTTTGTCGGGCAATGGGGGTTAAGTGACTTGCCTGAGGTCACACAGCTAGCAAGTGTCAAGTGTCTGAGGCCAGATTTAAACTCGGGTCCTCCTGAATCCAGGGCCAGTGCTTTATCCACTGTGCCACCTAGCTGCCCCTGACAAGATACTTTTTTTAGACCCAATGAGCTCCTCCAAGAGGCATTAGGCACTAGATATAGAATGACTACAGCTAATTTCATAAGTTAAAACAGGAAAGTCACCTGACAAGGTAAAATCCTTATGAATGAATCTCAGAGATTCCTAATCATTAAAGTGCTGGTCCTTCACCCCTTTACTAGCCCCCTGCAAGCTCTTGCATAATGTGTACAAGTTAAACTGGGTACCTATTCCTTGGTTCATATTGGAATCCTTGGCTCATCTAGTGACTTAAAAGCATTCCCACTGAGAAGGAAAGTCAGCTCGTAATAGGGGATAGTGACCTTGTGATGAATTTCTTCTGGTGTAATGTGAGACCCCTTCTCTGGGAGAATGCTGTGCCTCCCTACGTAGCGTCCTGATCAATGAGAAGGGTTATGTGAGCTTCTAGGGACAAGTAGCCTTTCAGGATAGTGTGAGCATATGCTGGGGTGTGTGTGTGTGTGTGTGTGTGTGTGTGTGTTTGTGCTCATGTACATGAACTCATAGATGAGATTACATAATTAATGAGAAAGGTGCTTTCAAATAAAATAAAAATAAAAAGTTTTATTACCATTAGAGAAAAACAGAGGCACTATGCTTAATGGAAGCACAATGAATGAATTAAACCATAAATGCACTGAGCATTAGACCCTCAAGATTCATAAAGAAAACTGAACTGAACTGCCACAAGAAAAAACATTTAGATGAGCTTGTGGAATTGAACTACTAACATCACAATAAGCCTAAATTTGAGGACTCAAATTCAACAGAAATGATTTCTAAAGGCCCTCATAGCTTCACCAGTCTCTTACTCTGTGATTTATGCCTAGTGTCTGAATGAGAAGCAAGTTTCCTGTGAAGTTAGATTGGCGAGACTCTATCTAAGGCAGCCAAGGACAACTTTTTTTTTTTTTTTAGCGAGGCAATTGGGTTAAGTGACTTGCCCAGGGTCACACAGCTAGTAAGTGTTTAGTGTGTGAGGCCGGATTTGAACTCAGGTACTCCTGACTCCAGGGCCGGTGCTCTATCCACTGCGCCACCTAGCTGCCCCAAGGACAATTTTTAATAATAAAATTGAGCTCAATTTTTAATCTGCAGAGTACGGCAGGGAATCTGTCCCATGGATTCCCCTTTGACACTTGCTAAACTGTGAGAAAAACAGGGTTATCTTGGTGTTGTGAGGTGCTCACACGAAAAGCCTATCTTGGCATTTCCTTAGTGATTGTGCCTTTATGTGTGAATGATCTATACCCTTGAAACTCCAAAGAATCCCCCTCAGTTCTCTGATATAATCCTCAGATACAGCTCGTTGCCTTGTCTAGGCTCCAAATCTTATTTACATCGGGACCATTTGGCTTTGGTTTCTCTGGGTACCCTGAATTGCTGAGTTCACTGCACTGGGTGTGCCTCAGCTAAATTAACTCTCCATGACGAGAGGGGAAATTACTTTCTCTACTTCTGTTTTCAATATGTTTGACATGAGTTCAGTTTCTTTTTTGTTTCTCATCTCCTTTTTACTTTTGAGGAATTTTTCATGTTGAGAAAATAGAATTCTGAGGCCTTAAAATCTTGAAACATAAATTCCATATCCTTTCCTTTTCATTTACCTTTCTTCATTTGAAAAAACCTCGAGGGACAGAAATTGCTCTATTTTTATTAATGGGGCCTGTGTTATCACTGGTTCATTATGGAGTCACTTATGATTTCTTTCTCCTTCACCCTCTACATGTAACTAATTCTCCAGTTCTTTTGTTTTAACCTCTTCAAGTGCCTTGCATTTAGTCTGTCCCAGAATCCACAACAACCATCCTGGTCCCAAATTCAATAATTTAAGAATTTCAGTCTGAGATTGCCACCAAGGAGGAAAAACCTGGAGTCCACCATAGTCACAATACCCATAATATCCATGCGAATCCTACAAATGAAGAGAAATGCAACAATAGTTTAAGATATAAAAAAATCACTGACAAAACTTAATTGAAATATAAGCAAATATATGACATTCTCTAGACTTACTACTATCTTTTTTCCCCTTAAATTTAATCATTTTCCCCAATTAACAAGTGTTCATTTTCTCTCCCTCCCACTTCTTCACCCCTCTCTGTATTGAAGAATAATGGATAAAAAAGAAAATCCTCATAAAAAAATGGTTATAGTCAAATAAAACAAATTTCCAAACTGGACATATCTGAGATGGTATGTATCATGAAGTCTATCACCTTTCTGCCAGGAAATGGAAAGTGTGCTTCCTTGTCAGTTCTATAGAATTCTAATTTGTCATTTCATGGATGATATTCTAATGTCTTTCAAAGTTATTTTTTATGATATTCTTGTCATTGTACACATTTTTATACAAGTTTTGCTCCATTCACGCTGCATCATAGAGTTTGTAGAGGCATTCCCAATTTCTTCTGAAACTATTTACTATCACTCCTGGCATAATGATGTTCCATTATATTAATATCTCACTATTTAGCTATTCTCCAAAAGATGGGAACCCCTTAGTTTTTCTATTTTTTGTCTACTACAAAAAGAGCTGCCAAAATATTCTTATACATACATATATACATCTCTGTGTATTACCTTTTCCTATTTCTTTCTTTCTTTCTTTTTTTTTTTGAGTATAGCTGAGTCATGACTTTGGGGGTATAGTTCCAAATTGCTTTACCAAATGACTGAAACAATTCACATCTCCACCAGCATATAGCTAGTGTCCCAATTCTCCTTCATATTGACAAATCAGGTCCCCAGATCAGAGCTAGTATGTTTTCTCAAGATTCTAAGTGTACTCCTTATATCTTTGTGGATTTCATTCTATCAATATACATATTTCATGAACCCCGTCTGAGTACTTTGCATTATGATTATCTTCTGAGAATCATTTAGTCAATAAATTTTGGTTTAAGACAGAAGTTTTCACTAAAGTGGTATAGTAAGGATAATTGATATTAAACATCCCTTCAAAAGTGTATGACCAAAAAAAAAAAGTCTCTGTTGCTCTCCCACTGGGGGAAAGGGGATTCATTCTTAGAAAGTAAAAGTCATTCTTCCTAAAGGGTTTTACTGAAAGGTCACACTTCCTCCAATCTCTGAAATCACCACAATTCAAAACTAGCTTGATATCTTTTATGACTTCGAAGGCATCTTTAAGTTTCCTCCGTCAATCTAAAGAATTACATTTTCTGTGAAAGTAAGTCCAAAAGCAAGGAGTTTTCATAGTCTAAAGCTAGTGTTGATTGAAACTAAATCCTATGTCTGAAACTTATTGATTGAGATCTGTTCTCATGTCATTAAAGTATCAGAGTCTCTTCTGCCTGCTTTTACATAGTGTAGGGTGACTTTGATTTACATATCCCCACTCTGACATTCTCTCCCTAGTTTTCATATTTGTTGGCCCTAACAGTCTACTGATATATGTTTGGAAAAGTCCATAATACTAAACCCTCTATAGTTTTTTAGTGTTTGGGGAGGATCTACATTTCCTTTAAAAAAAAAAATAGGGGCAGCTAGATGGCGCAGTGGATAGAGCACTGGCCCTGGAGTCAGGAGTACTTGAGTTCAAATCAGGCCTCAGACACTTAACACTTACTGGCTGTGTGACCCTGGGCAAGTCACTTAACCCCAATTGCCTCACAAAAAAAAATTTTAAAATAAACATTTTTAGATAAAATTTTGAGTTCCAAATTCTATTCCTCCTTCCCTCACTCCTATCCCCACTCCTTGAGGTGGTAAGCAATCAGATATAGGTTATACATGTATAATTATGTAACACATTATCATATAAGTCATTTTGTATAAGAAATGAATAAAATCAATATCAGTTCTTTCTTTTGTAGATGGATCACATGTTTCACCATGCATTTCCTTTTTGAATGCCTATTCCAGTACCATGTACTAAAGTCTCAGGAATATCTATGTGGCTCAGTTCATAATCAAAACTGTAAATTAACCTTCTTACAATCTTCCAAATACATGGTGATACAATTTAATAAACCAATACCATTTTACAAAGTTCTAATAGGTTAATCTCTTTCTGATTCTTACAAAAAGGCTTTGTTGTGTTGTGGTTCAGTTGTGTCCAAGTTTTTGGGACCCCATTTGGGGTTTTTCTTGGCAAAGATAGTGGAGTGGTTTGTCATTTCTTTCTCTAGTTCATTTTACAGATGAGAACTGAGGAAAAGGGAGTTAGGTGACCTTCCCAGGGTCACACAGCTACTGTCAGAGTCCAGATCTGAACTCAGGTCTTCGAGACTCCAGGCCCAGCATTCTATCCACTGTACCATCTAGCTGCCCATTATCCAAAAAAGGCTTTACTGAATCTCCTTAACCCACCCAAATGAAAGAAATAGAAAAGGAAAAGAAAATTAAGCTTTCCTTCTAAGTGGGAAGGACTGCACATGAAGGCTTCTCCCCACAAGGTTAGAGATTTTGTGTTGACTAGAAGTTAAACAAAATTGGTTGGTTGTTTGTATAGCAGCATTGGTTCATTGGCTCCAAAGAACTGGAGTACTCATTCTCTCCCTCTCCCACCAAAGGGCCCGATGAAATAATCAATTCATTTGGATACCAAGTACCACAACAAACCAAGGGCAACCCAAAATTTCTTCCCGGGGGGGGGGCGGGAAGCTAGGTGGTGCAGTGGATAAAGCATCAACCCTGGATTTAGGAGGACCTGAGTTCAAATCTGAACTCAGGCACTTGACACTTACTAGCTGTGTGACCCTGGGCAAGTCACTTAACCCTCATTGCCCCACCAAAAAAAAAAATTCTTCCCAGTAAATTCTTGCCAGTGCATGGGCTCTCATTTTGGAATTCTAAACTTGGGCAATAATAAGACTAATAGGCTCAGTTAGGACCTAAATAAAACAAGATCAATTAAACTCTGAGCAATGAACTCCATGAATACATACATGTGTAAATATTTTTGTATCTCACATATACATAGTATGAGAAATAATTATTAAGAATCAATATAGTTTAACATGATCATAATGTGTAACCTATATCAAATTGCTTGCTGGCCTCAGGATGGGGGAGGGTGGGAGAAAAATTTAGAACTCAAAAAATATTTTTACATGTAATTGAGAAAAATTAAAAATAAAAATAAACTTTTTTAAAAGAATCAATATCTTGAGGGACTCAGAGATCTCTCTTACTTCTCCCTACTGTCCATTCAAAAGGCCAGCTCTCCTTCAAAGACTTCATTAAATCTCATCTAAGTCCAACCCACCCCAAAGCTAACAAAAAGAGTTTTGGGTGGAGATAGATTCTCTTGTCTATATAGGCCAAGGACGTACTGATGATATCAAATGCTGACTAGCTTCAGTTAGGACCTTGCATTCCTTATACTTGATCCTATAAATGAAACTGATCAAACAAATTTGAAGGAGAAGAGGACCTAGGTGATCATCAGTGTCAAAGGCTGCAAGAGAAATCAAGGAAGAGGAGGACTGAGAAAAGGCTATTAGATTTTGATGTGGGATGGAATTAGGGTCACATTGATCATGAGTTGTCCCAAAAGAATTACAAGGCTCAGCGACTCAGTTTCCCAAGTTTTATTGCAATACTGTGAGTGACCACAGGGAGAGAACCAGAATAGTGGAGAGGTATCTCTCAAAGAGGGAAAGAAGACAGTTATATTTATAGTATGGATAAATTGATTATCAGTCTCATTATAATAATCTCCACCTTAGGGAGTTACAGGGGAGGGCTTATCCTAATTTGGAGTTCCTGGGGTTCTAAGCCAACCCTCGAGGTGGGTACCTTTTTCAGTGGAGGTGTGTTTTGGGGGGTTTACACATCATAAGGTAAATCTGGGGACAAATTTGGCCTTTTCTGCACATGTCTCTTTCTGGTTCCCATGCTTAGTTTCAAAACATCTTCATTTTTCTTTTATTTCTAGTCTAAATTTCTATAGTCTGTCATTTTTTCATTGTTATAGTCTAAGGTCTTCATGGCCTCTCTCCCTCTGTTCCTGTTATGGGTACTGATATATGTGGGAAAGAGAACCTAGCATCCTGACTTGTAAGTTATCCATTAACTGGGGTCTGAATCCCTCTTAGGGCTCATATCTGAATTAGAGCTTGGACCTTAGGTTTTTCTGTTAACCCCTTTTTTTGTCTTCTACATCAGATTTGACAATTAAGAGATCATTGATAACTTTGGAGAGAGGAATTTCAGTTGAGTAATGAGATGGGAAGACAGACTACAGAGAGTTAAGAAGATAGTGAGATAAGGAAATGAGGTACCTTTGCAGTCAGCCTTCTCAGGGAGTTTAGGTACAAAAGAGAAGAGAATTATAGAACAATAACTAGGAGGGATGGGTGTATCGTGAGGATTTTTTGTTGATGGTGAGACATGGGCATGTTTGTAGGCAGTAGGGAAGCAGCCAATAGACTGGAAATTAGAAGATTGGGAGAGTGGGATTGCTAGGAGAACCATGATGAAGCATGCTATTCACCCCCTGGCAGAGAGGTGATAGATTCAGGGGTACAGATTGAGATGTACATTTTTTGGACATGGCCAATGTGGGAATTAGTTTTGTTTGACTTTTCATATTTGTCACAAGGGTTTTGTTTTTCTTTTATTTCTTTCCAGTAATGGGGGAGTGGGAGGTAGAGAATATAGATTTCTGTTAAAATTTTATTTGATTTTTTAAAAACATGGAAGTAAAACATTTGTGCTTAAAGGCAATATCAAAGAAAAGACCATTTCTGTGGATAGCTGAAATAAAGTGAAGAATGTCATGAAGAATTAATAAATTGAGGAAATGGTAAGTTAGGGCATTTGAGAGAGTATCAACATATATGTTAAAGTCCCCTAGTATGAGGGCAGGAACTGTGACTGAGCCAGAGATCATGAACCAAGCACTGAACTCATTGAGGAAGGTAGGATCATGCTCTGGTGGGCAGGAAGATAGCAGTTTCCAGGATCTTGATTGTCTGATAAATATGAATTTAATGAACCTCCAAAGAACAGGGGTTACTGAGTTATAATGGTACAAGTGATAACTGTGAGCAATGAACATTCCAGCTCCTCCCCTTCAAAGAGGGAGGAGGGCAGAAATGAGTAAAACTCAGTGAGAGCCAGAAGATGGAGGGATTAGGAAAGGAAAAGACTTAAGATAAAGCAACTCTATCTAACTGGAGCAAGTATTCCAGAGAACACAGTGGGAGGGGTCAGTAGATCTAACGTATAACATGGCAGGGTTAGAGTTGAGGAGAATGGGAGTGTGGAAAAAATGCAGTGAGGGAATGGGGAATAGTTTTCATTGTACCATGACAGCTGGTGGTCTACAGGTTCAGAATCATGAGTGGGAATAATTTAATCATTGAGGAATGAGTCCAGGCAGGTTTTCTGTTGCTGGAGTGAAGTTCATTGAGGAAGCCCTGTAATTAGATTGTTCAAGGTCTTCCTTCCATGTCCCAAAGTGGTAAAGTGTCTCCTAAGGAAAACGGAATCACAGAAAGTAAAAGCAGGAAAAGAAAGATACAGCCTAGGGGAGTCCAAACAGCAAAGGGGAAGAGAACAAGCTTTTATTAAGCACCTACTATGTACCTAAGGAGGCAGGAGGTGGCACTTCCAGGTAGGATCTGCTATTGGAACAGCCTCTGAAACCCTCTGCACTATATCCCTTAGGAATCTGCTCTATCCTCAAGGATCCAAGGATCATTTGTTTGTATGCGGGGCAATGAGGGTTAAGTGACTTGCCCAGGGTCACACAGCTAGTTAAGTGTCAAGTTTCTGAGGTTGGATTTGAACTCAGGTCCTCCTGAATCCAGGGCCAGTGCATTATTCAATGTGCCACCTAGCTGCCCTCTTCAAAGATCATTTATATGCAGATGCCTCTCAGATCTATTTATCTAGCCCTAACTAGTCCCCTGTTCTCCAGGCTTGCATTGCATCTGTCTGTCAGAAATGAGATGTCCCATAGACAATTTAACCTCAATATGTTCAAAATAGAACTTCCATTTCCCCCAAACACTGGACTTCCCTTGTTAATTTTGAGAGCATAACATTCTGCCCAACCTTGAGGCTTTGAAGGAAACTAGGGATTCTTGGAGGCAACCCCGAGAAGAGAATGCATTCTAGGACTGGGGGTACAGGCAGTGAGAGAGAGAGAGAGAGAGAGAGAGAGAGAGAGAGAGAGAGAGAGAGAGAGAGAGAGAGAGAGAGAGAAAGAGAGACAGACAGACAGACGCAGAGAGAGAGAGAGAGAGAGAGAGAGAGAGAGAGAGAGAGAGAGAGAGAGAGAGAGAGAGATGGAAATGTCCCATATCTGAAACAGTAATTAGCTTTAAAGCCCCTGAAACGGGTGTTCTTTACCTGGTACGTGCTTTCCATTCCCAACCCCTTGTAACTCAGAGCCCTTATGATTTCCCAGATTCCAAAGAAGAGTTGGGGGACCTCTCTGAAGTTAAGAACTTTGGTTGAACTAATCCATCACAAGGAAAAGTCTCAGTTCCTGTAAAATGCACCCAGTTCCTCAGAGAAAATAACTACAGAAAGAACATCACCATTCACAGTTCCGTGAATCCCAGAGCAAGGAGGGATTTGGGATTTGGAGCCGTTTGCACGCCCCGATCCAAGGGGCTCATATATGGGATCACAGGATCACAGATATAGCCCTGGAAGGGATCTTAGGAAATCTCTTTACAGATGGTTTCTTAAAAAAAAAGTTCTTAGACACTAAAGAGCCAACTTCCCTCCTCTGAAGAGTGGGGAAGGGAAGGGGAAATGCCAGCCTCCCCAGAACCCTTGCTACAAGTCCAGCTGGTGGGGGGAGTGGCGGGTGCAGCGAAAAGAAAATGAAAAGGCCTTTCCTTAAAGGGAGTGAAGGAGGGGAAGAGAGAGAGGCCCGAAGGCAGCCACAAGTTGCGTAGAGGGTTCCCCACGGGGCTGGATCTAGGGAACTGAGGAAAGGGGAAAGGGCTGGGCGCCCAAGGGCAGGGGCGGGGTCACGGAGTAGTAGCCCTAGACGCTCCACCTCTTCCCCTCGCCCGGACTCCTCTCCTCCCCAGAGGAAGGCAGCACAGAGCCAACAGAGCCCGAGGCAGTGACAGCTCGACCCCGAGCTGGCGCAGAGATCCCTGGTGCTGGGAGCAACAGGTCTGGCTTTGGGGGCTTGGGAGAGGGTAGGAGAGAAGGCAGGAGAAAAGGGGAGGAGAAGAGAGGGCAGGGCAAGGCAAGACTAGGCAGGGCAGGGCAGGGCAGGGCAGGGAGGGGTGGGGCGGAGCTCGACTGAGCTGAGCCATTTGGGGTAGAACAGCGACCACCACTTCTGTGGAGTCCCCAAATTCTTGGTAGGCTTCTCATGAGCAATATACCTTGGAAAGAGGGGGCATGAGAGAAAGGAAAGAAGTCTAAGGGTGAGTTGAAGCAGACAAAAACAAGCCTAGAACAAAGACTTTTAACTGGCATCTTGGATCAGGATAACTTGCCAAGATGCTTCCTGCCTCCTGACAGCTCCAAAACCTATCATGCATACCCCTCGCCAACCCGCCATCTCCCATTATCCTCCAGGTTGGGCTTTCTCCAGCTTTTCTGTGGTTTCATGCCAAGAAACCTAGAGGAAGTGGTGGTCCTAGGAATGGGGGGAGGGGGAAAATGAGGAGGAGGACTTTAAGCTTCTGGCAAAACAAACTGTTCCTGGGGCTAAACAGAGTGTGAGTTTTTCCTGAAAGAATGGCCTTAAAGCTTAGTGACCCTGTCGTCTGTAGGGGGGCAGGAGAAGATTTGTTTTGTTTGTTTATTTTGTGGAGCAATGAGGGTTAAGTGACTTGCCCCGGGCCACACAGTTAGTAAGTGTCAAGTATCTGAGGCCGGATTTGAAGTCTGGTCCTCCTGAATCCAGGACCTGTGCTTTACCACTGCACCCCCTAGCTGCCCCGGGCAGGAGAAGATTTGGCTCAAGCAAGCCCCTGGTCATCCAGATACCTGGTCTGAAGCCAGGTGTCCTATAGAGTCCTCGTTTTCACCTAGAGCCCTGGTTGGGTTGTTCAGGATAACAGCTCCCTGTTTACACTATCACCCAACAACTACTACCATACCATCTAACTTTGTGCTCTTATCTGAAATGTCTCATTTCTATCTCATAGCCTATTCTTGATTACCTATATTTCTCACAGTATCATTGATTTAGAGCCCAAAGGGCCATTTAATGCAGTCCTCCCATTTACACATGAGGAAACCCAGCCCCAGAGGGGGATAATAGGATGTTACAATGTCCAAGATCATTCAGGTAGTAAGCGGCAGAGCTGTGATTCAAACCTAGGTCATTTGATTCCAAATCCTGGTAGTTCTCACTGTATTATGCTGTCTCTATGACACATCTTGAGTTCCAGGCTGTGTTTTGCTTGTGTTTTGGAGTTTTGGGGAAAAGGAGGGAGAGATTTTTGGGCTGTCTACATTTCTCAGTTTATATATGACTAATAAATGAAAAATTGTTTTGGCATCAGTCTTATCAAAACTGCCTTCACCGATCCTACACTAAAAATAATGTAGTACATTCCAAAGGTGTGTGTGTTTATATGTGTGCATAGTTTGTTTATGTGTATGTATGTATATATTAGGGAGAAATGTATATATTTGTGTATATAGTTGTGCTTTCCACTGTTTCAAGATGTGTTTAATAACAACTCCTTTTTATTTCCATATGTGATCAATAGTTCATAAAACCATACATTCAGAACTGAAAAGGACTTTATGGGGCAGCTAGGTGGTGCAGTGGATAAAGCACCAGCCCTGGATTCAGGAGGACCTGTGTTCAAATCCGGTCTCAGACACTTGACATTTAACTAGCTATGTGGCTCTGGGCAAGTCACTTAACCCTCAATGCCCTAAAAAAAACCCACCTTATCTTAATAAATAAAAAAAAGGATTCAGCAACATACTTAAGGTCACAAGGATAGGAAAGAGCAGACTTGGGGACTTTATGTAATTTATCTTTATGGGGGGGATGCCTTTTGTTTTTTACACTACATCTGTTTCTGAATACATCCCTTTATCCTACAATCTATTGTAAAAGGGGGAAAAAAGACTTTAAAAGAGGAAAAGAAGTAATTCAACAAATCTAACAACACTCAACCATGTCTGAGAGTATATGTAAGCATTTTCTTTCATGTCTGCATATCATAGTCATAAACCAGTCAGTTATTTATGTAACTCAATACTTACCAGTCAAGGAATGGTTCCAACAGGTATTTATTTGCCAATTCTTCATAGCGTGACTTTTCTAAAGTAGTAAGGTCCCCATTTAGTTGTAACAACCTTAGAAAATGTTTTTGTTTTGTTAAATTCTCAGTGAACTGCAAGAGTAGACTTTTATCAAGGATTATGAAATCATGTTGAAATGTTCATAGGATATTTGTGTTTATTTGTGTTTAAAAAAACCCAAGCTATTAGCAGGTAGTTAAGAATTATTACTCCTGCCACTACTGCTATTATTCACAACAAAAGCATAGGTTCAAAGAATTGGAGATAGAAGATACCCAGAGATCATCTAGTCTAACTAACCACCTTATTTTATAGATGAAAAACTGAGGCCCAGAGAGTGTGCAAAATAATGTGTTATATGCAGCTGAGCCAGGATTCAAACCTAGGTCACCTGAATCGAAACCCATTGCTCTTTTCATTGTGCTATACTATGGAGATCTATGGTGGTTCAAAAAAGACTAATCTCATAATCCCCTTAGGGAAAAAAAAAAAAGGGAAATGATTGCAGAATACATATTGCCAGCAACAACAAGGATAAAAGAATAATAGTACTACTTGTTAGTAATCTTCAAGAATTGGTGTGAAATTTGTGGTAATAAAGTGAATTATTTTTCAAATGAATGGTCTTCTTTTGAGTGGCAAAACCAAATATCCCTCTAGGACAATTATTTTGTGGTATTTGTGAGATGCAGGGTTTTTCAACCACTCCTATTCACCCTTGCTTCTCTCTACTACTGACTACTACTATAGGATAAATACTTACCTTTTCATCTGTTATATAATCTAGTTCTGTCCGTAGTCCTGGATTTTTTTTCCAAAAAGGTATGGATCTCATATAATTAAAAAAAAATGTTTACCTTTTCGTCATATAGGATTCCTGATATAAATGGAAGTTATAGCAAAGGATCTGTAATTTTCTTTCTTTCTTTCTTTCTTTCTTTCTTTCTTTCTTTCTTTCTTTCTTTCTTTCTTTCTTTCTTTCTTTCTTTCTTTCTTTCTTTCTTTCTTTCTCTCTCTCTCTCTCTCTCTCTCTCTCTCTCTCTCTTTCTTTCTTTTTTTTTTTTAGCTCTGAGCCCCCAGTCAGAATCTTAACTCTAGCAAAACACTTACATGCTAGTTCCCATCTTCCCAGGGAGATATTTCCCCCTCAGTTGCTCTCTTTTCCTAGTAAATACACTCATACTCTTTTAGGCCTGTGGTTAACATTGTTTATAAACACATAATAAGCATTTAAAACAAATAAAAGTAAACAGACTTTCTGGTACCCATAAAGAAAAGGAAATAGCCATCCCAGAACCCTGGCTGGCTTTCCATTGCTATCCATGAGCCACTTCTTCCGGCCTCAGTTACAATCCTCAACTGCACTATTGCCTTGTTCTTTTTTTTTTTTTTTTTGGTGGGGCAATGGGGGTTAAGTGACTTGCCCAGGGTCACACAGCTAGTAAGTGTCAAGTGTCTGAGGCCAGATTTGAACTCAGGTACTCCTGAATCCAGGGCCAGTGCTTTATCCACTGCGCCACCTAGCTGCCCTATTGCCTTGTTCTTAAAGAACAAGGTTAGGTTTCAGCTCCCTTGGTACCTTAGTTCTAAACCCTGTAATCTTCCAGTCAGTCAGAGATCTAAGAAATCCCATTAAGACAATGCCCTTTAGGCTTAACTACTTTCATTCAACAACCCTTCTGAGTTCCCTAGTGAAAGGCCTCATCCTAACTCATGGTGATTTCTTAGTACATTTCCCAAATCTTCATCACTGCAGACTAGGCCAAAACCAGGCAATGACCATACAACTTCAATCTAGTCTGGAGTTCAAGATCACACAATTCTTTAAACTTCAAGGCTCTTCTATTGGTCCATACAAATGAATGAATGAGGAAAAGTTAGAGGGGCAATCTGTGCCCAAGGCTTAAGTTCATTATTTCTACTTGTATAGGGTGGGCCAAAAGTCATAAAGGGGTCTGATGTTTTAATAACTTTTTGAAAATTATTTTTCCTTACTTTTAGCCATGTATGATATTTGATTTTACAGATGTAATATAAATTCATTTCCTATATGTACTACATATAATATGATGGTATTTTAAATTAAAAACAAAAAATAAAGGAGTTATTAAATATTCTTGACTTTTTGTCCACCCTGTAGTTCAGTTGCTTTAGTGGTCATTTTAGATGAAAGTAAGCTGCTCAAAGTCAAATCTTTTGCATAGTGAAAAAGAGCCTACTCAAAAGTTTTAGATCTTTACAAGGTGCAAATTGATCCAATCAAATCTGAAAGGGTCACACTCTTATGCTTTTTACTCATCTTTTGGGCATTTTTCCAAATAAAAATTTTAATTATGCTTTTCTGTATTCACAGGTATAGAATGAACACCTACCTTTTCATTTACTATTTAATCCAGTTCTGTGGACACTCATGGATATTTACAAATATGATAGTCAGATTTTTTTCATTTGGGAAAGGTAAGATCCCTAAATTTTTTTTTTTAAATGTTTACCCTTTTTACATGTTCATATCAAACATTTTTTCATTCCTGTGTTCCTCATCTTATATCCTTAAATCTCTCTCACAAGCATAGTGTTAGGGGAAGCTAAGTGGTGCAGTGGATAAAGCACCAGCCCTGGAGTTAGTAGGACCTGAGTTCAAATCCGGTCTCAGACACTTGACACTTACTAAGCTGTGTAACCTCGGGCAAGTCACTTAACCCCAATTGCCTCACACACACACACACACACAAAACAAAAAACCCCAAAATAAACAACCCAAGCATGTTGTTATTACACTTTTTCTCAAAAATTGAATTTTTTTTTTAAATTTTGCCCTTAAATTGTCAAATCCAACTCCTTTATGAGTCTCCCTCTTGATCAGGGAATCTGCCAGCATGAAATCAAGACATCCAGGTGGTACAGTGGATAGAGTGATGGACCTGGATTCAGAAAGACATACATACTAAACTGTGTGACCCTGGACAAGTCACTTAACCTCTGTTTGCCTCAACTGTAAAATGAAGATAATATTAGCACTTACCTCCCAGGGTTGTTGTGAGATCAAATGAGAGAATAATTGTAAAGTGCTTAACATAGTGCCAAGCACTTATGAGATTCTATATAAATGGTAGCTATTATTATTAAAACCATATATCAGGCTTTCTGCCCAAAAGCCCTTTTATTGATAGAATTAGAGTCTTAAAAATTATCTAGTCCCAACCCCTTAGGGAATAATCATTTAAACTCTCATTGTAGGGGCGGCTAGGTGGTGCAGTGGATAAAGCACTGGCCCTGGATTCAGGAGGACCTGAGTTCAAATGTGATCTCAGACATTTGACACTTACTAGCTGTGTGACCCTGGGCAAGTCACTTAACCCTCATTGCCCTGAAAAAAAAAAACCTCATCTAATCTAAACTGTCATTGTACAGATGAAGGATCTTGGGCCTAGAGCAGTTATAATTTTAAAATCATTGCTTACATTTACATTACATTTTCAATGTGCTTTTTGTATACCCCCATTTGATGATAATAATAGTATTAGTAGCTAGCATTTATATAGCACTTTAAGGTTAAAAGTCACTTTATATATGTTATCTCAGTTGAGATTCACAAAAGCCCTGTAAGGTAGGTGCTGTTATTATCTCCATTTTGCAGATAAGAAATCTGAACCTGATAAGGGTTGAATGACTTGTCCAGGGTCATACAACCACTAAGTGTCTAAGGTAGGATTTGAACTCAGATTTTCCTGATTCCAGTCTTGTGCACTATCTGGCCTAAGAGGTCATAGTATCCTTATTTTACAGATATTGAGACTAACATTCAGAGAGTTTAAGTGATTTGTCCACATAGCCCAAAGCACAGACAGTACTTGGAATTCATCTCCTTTCAAGTTCTTTCTACTACACCTAACATCTTACCATTATTTTTTGGACTTGAAACTAAATTAAAATAAGAACTAACTATGTAACATATATAATTTTGGATTTATGGATCACTTCCTATCTCTTTTCGGAGCATTCGATTCTAACTCAGTATTATTAATTATGCATATTCAGGCACATCATTAACTAGCTAGATCTTTCAGATCTAACTTCTTTCCTAAAATTATGCATAAATATATCAAGCTACCAGAAGCAGCGCCCTTGACACCCTCAGATTCTGAAAGACTTGCTTCCCACTGTTAAGGCCTTAGTTTGGTCCTTGGTAGCAAATTCTCAATGAAAAAATGATACATTTTTTGTGGGTAATGCATTATGATGACTAATTATATGAACACACTTCAATCATTAATGCTAACAAATAGGCTTTCCTAAAAAGCAAAGACTAGTTTTTGGCAGCATTTCAGGTTGTTCAAAATGGATAATTTAATGACTACAACAGCTTAGCTTCATTTGGGTCTCCAAAGTGGTAAATGTTGGCATAGTTTACAACCCCATCATAACCTTGGGGTTTTATAGTTATCTATAAATAAGCATTTATAGTGAAAATGTCAGCTAAAACTGAAACAGTAATATGGAGAAACCCAGTGAATGATAAGGGATATATCTCTGGTTCTTACTTTCCTCATCTTTAAAATGGCTGTTAACATAGTATCCTGCCCCTTCAGAGAGTTTTTAAGGGGGAAATGCTTTCTATACCTTAGAGAAATGAGAATTGTTGTTTATAAAATATAAAAGTAAAGAATAAGAAGTGCTAAGTGCACAAAGCTCTCTAGTCATTTTTTTTTTCTTCAGGGATTATTAGGTTGTTTCAAAAATTTTACAGAGTATTGTATATGAGGAGTTTAAATTCTGAAATATTCTCCATCCCTATAAAATGATAATAATAGTTGAAAAATGATGATTATTGTTAATATTTATGATAATGCTATAGCTAGTATTTATGTGGCTAGGTGGCACAATGGATAGAGCACCACCCCTGGATTCAGGAGGACCTGAGTTCAAATCTGGCTTCGGACACTTGACACTTACTAGCTGTGTGACTCTGGGCAAGTCACTTAACCCTCATTGCCCCACAAAAACAAACAAACAAATAAACAAAGAGATAGATCGATAGACAAACAAACAAATAAATAAAATATTATCTCATTATATCCTTACAACAACCCTGGGAGGTGTTATTATCCCCACTTTACTGATGAGGAAACTGAGGCACACAGGGGTTAAGTGACTTGCCCAGGGTCACATAACTAATAAATGTCTGAAGCAGGATTTGAACTCAGGTCTTCTGGATTAGAAGCCCAGTGCTCTATCTACTGTCTCACCTAGGTGCCTACTGTTACAAAATGTTAAAAAAAAAAAAATCTGCCAAAGGGTCTTCTGGACCTTGTAATTCAAGAGTTCAGGAATACCTCTCTTCAAAAATGAGGCATTGTGGAGTCTTACTTGACAAAGAGCCAGTAAAAATACTTTGCGAAGTTTCATAGATTTGTTTTAGTATCATGTTTTTTGTTTTTCTATAATTTTTAGTAACTCGATTTTTCATTCTGGGGACAGATTCTATGGTCGATACTTTCTATGCTATTGGACTTGTGATGCGCCTGTGTCAGTCCCTTTCCCTTTTGGAGCTTCTGCACATATATGTGGGCATTGAATCAAATCGGCTTTTTCCCAGGTTTTTGCAGGTATGTTTTAATTAAATCTTTAGAGATTATAACTGGAAATCTGTTTCAGATTATGAACTTCCGCTATTTCAATGATCAGAACATAAATCATTACCTATAGCCATTGCTAAGTGGAATTAATTCCATATTAAGTAGAGTCAACAAACATTTATTAAGAACCTACCATACACCTGGCACTGTGCCAAGACCTGGGGAGGCAAGGAAAGGCAGCCACAGTCTCTGACCTCAAGGAACTCAAAGTCTTGTGAAGGAAGACAACATGCAGATGATAACTTACAAACAAATAGATAAAAGATAAATCGGAGATGATGTTGGAGGGATTAAGGAGCATTAAAGGAGGACTGGAAAAGACCACTTGTGTGAGGTAGGGTTATTCCTGGGATCTGAAGAAAGCCAGAAATGAAGAGGAAGAGAATACAAGGCATGGTAGACAGCCAGTGGAAACACCTAGAGTTGGGAAAGGAAGTGTCCTCCTGTTCAAGAAGTAGCAAGGAGACCAGTGCTACTGGATTGTCAAGGAGCAGGAGGGAACCAAGGTGTAAGGAGATCGGAAAGGTAGGAAAGGGACAGGTTAGGAAGTGTCTTAAAAGCCAAAAATTGGGTTTTATAATTTATCTTGGAGGCAACAGAGAACCACTGGAGTTAATTGAATAGGGATGGGGCTGGAGATGGAGAATGGTCATATGTACAGTTCAGGAAGATCCCATTGTTAGCTGAATAGAGGATGCACTGGAGTGGGAAGAGATTTTAGGCAAGAAGACAAAAATCACAAGGTGTGAGGTGATGGGGACCTATGCCTGGGTCATGGCAGTGTCTGAGGAAATATGCCTTCATTTTTTATTTATTTTTTTTTTAGTGAGGCAATTGGGGTTAAGTGACTTGCCCAGGGTCACACAGCTAGTAAGTGTTAAATATCTGAGGCCGAATTTGAACTCAGGTCTTCCTGAATACAGGGCACTGCGCTACCTAGCTGCCCCGATATGCCTTCATTTTAAAGTAATGGCTTTTGGTTGGAGTAGCTACCTGGGACTCTGGTAGAAATCTTAGCTTCTTGGGGCAATGGTAGATGTTGCTTTTTAAAAATACTGTTATGTTGGCTCTGTGCTGGAGAAAGATATTAACAACCATTTCCACTCTATCTTTTCTATCCCTACCTACTATATATTCCGAGAATAGAGTACCCTTCTGTCCTCTGTCACCATGCCACCCCTTTCTTGGTAAAATAATGGGCTTTCAGGGCAGAATGGAGATACCATAGAGAAGTAATAGCTTTGGGGAATAGGAATACAACTGGAACCAGAGAGGTCACATACATATATCCCTTCCACATCGCAATTTTCTCATCGTGTTTTCAATGTATCATGGGTTGGCATAAGAAATTACTGTAAATGGGAATTTGGGGGGAGTTTTGTAGAAGCTGCAGTATTTTTACTTAACATTGACTTACATGTAGACTATGACCAAATATCTAACCCCAATTTTTATGCTATTTTTTTGTTTTAGGGGTTTGGGGGGGGCAGGACAATGAAAGTTAAGTGACTTGCCCAGAGTCACACAGCTAGTAAGTGTCAAGTGTCTGAGGCCACATTTGATAACCCAAATTTTATAATAAGGTCCCATAAACACTTCATAAAAGAAAAAGAAAAAGAAAAAGATCAGACATCTCTGATACAAAGCTACGGCCAAAATATTTCACACAGATTTTCCAAATTGTGGGAGCATGTGCTCCTGACCCCCATGATGTGAAAGGGATAACAGTATTCCAAATTTCTCTTTTTACAGAGAAGCCCACAGAGATGAACTGAATCTGAGCAATGTCACTGACAGGGACCGAGTGTCACAAAACATGATTATTGCCCCATTTTAGAAAGGAAAGGAGGGGAAAAACTTGAATGGTAGTATTTTCACAGAGAAGGAAGGAGACCAAAAGGAAATGTAAATATGTACATATAAATATGATTAAAATTAATTTGAAAACTAACTTAGAAAGAGATCCCCTGGGAGAGGAATGAAGGATAAAGATAATGGATAGGAACAGAGACTGGAGCTGTGATTTCGTTAGTATAGAGAACTTGTAGATGAAGAAAGTATAGGTTGACATTTCTACAATTTACAGTCTTAGAGAGTCACCTAGAGCAGTGAGAGATTAAGTGGCCTTGCCCAGGGTCACACAATCAGTATGTGGCAGTGATAATAATGGGTGTTTTGTTTTGTTTTAGTGAGGCAATTGGGGTTAAGTGACTTGCCCAGGGTCACACAGCTAGTAAGTGTTAAGTGTCTGAGGCTGAATTTGAACTCAGGTCCTCCTGAATCCAGGGCCAGTGCTCTATCCACTGTGCCACCTAGCTGCACCAATAATATTTTTTTAAAAAAAGAAGAGGAAGAAGAGGAGGAGAAGGAAGAGGAGAAGGAGAAGGAGGAGAAGAAGAAGAGAGGGAAGGAAGGAAGGAAGGAAAGAAAGTGTGCCAGTGAAACATTTTTAAAAATACACAAAAAGAAGGAAATATAGAAGTTAAGTCAGACAAGAATGGCAATGTAGGTACTACAGAGTAAAATGTAATATATACTTAAAAATAAACTGTGATAGAAATTCACATTTTCATATACAATCATCACTTCTTTGTATATGGAAATTTTAATGTTTGATATTTGTCAAGTTCTTAATTTAACCAATTTTAAACTGACCAAAACAAAAAAAGATTTTGAGAGTATTCTAGATTGGGGGGGCAGGAATCAAAGGCTATCAGAATTCAGCTCAGCAATAGATCACTGCAGAATAGGTATAGAGTTTTTGCATGTGAACATCACTTGTGATATTTAAATAGTCTTGAGAACTATCAAAGGATTGGAAGCTACATAAAGTAATAAAATCCTAGAGAGATTATGACACTTTGTCATTTCTAATCTTTGAGAATTTAATTTTAGAGCTCTGCAAAAATGATGTTTGCTATGACTAATGCATTTCAACTGTAGAAGTAAAAGTACAAAACAAATATTACATCAGTGTCAAGTACGGCTATCCCAGAAACTAATTCCAATTAAGAAATATTCTTTAGCTAAGTTAAATTTAGATGGGGTTTTCTTGAATCTGTTTCCTTAAAAAAATTATAATTGATATAGATTGAACACAAGAGTATTCTGTTTTGTAAAATTTATTTTACTAGAGTTGTGACAATCAGGTCTGTCTTGCTTTGAAATGAGACAAAATAGAAAGCCTGCCTGCATAATGATGGTGAACATGGTTAGTTAACCATGTTATTTAAGAGGCAAATAGCTATTCTATGTACTTGCCTCATTTGGCGGTAGGGAAAAGGAAGAAATAGTATTATAATACCACATAATGACGTTCCATATTTTAACTGTTTTCTGTGGCTTGGATTTCTGGCAATATAGTAGAGTAATTATGTTATGTTGGTTTCAGAGTAAAATAGCATTTTAAAATTCAGTAGATAGATATATTATAGGTCATGTATATGTTAAGAATATACATTATAGGGGCAGCTAGGTGGTGCAGTGGATAGAGCACCAGCCCTGGAGTCAGGAGGACCTGAGTTCAAATCCAGCCTCAGACACTTGACAACTTACTAGTTGTGTGACCCTGGGCAAGTCATTTAACTCCAATTGCCTCACCAAAAGGAAAGGAAGGAAGGAAGGAAGGAAGAAAATACCTTATACTTTAAATTGCTATGTTTTCATTATATTCTCCTGTACTCTATTTTCACATTTAGATATCTTGGTTGTTGTTGGGGGGTATTGTTTGTTTGCTTTTCGTTTTTTCTTAAGAAATCAGACTTTTCATTAGTACTAAGATGTGTGTTGGGGAAATATAGTTATTATATAAATATTAGTTATTATAGTTATATTGTTATACTGTGTGCCAACAACTTTTTAAATCTTCATCATCTTCTTATTTCATTATTCCTTCTTTTTTTTTTTTTTTTTTTTAGTGAGGCAATTGGGGTTAAGTGACTTGCCCAGGGTCACACAGCTAGTAAGTGTTAAGTGTCTGAGAGGTATTCCTGACTCCAGGGCCGGTGCTCTATCCATTGCGCCACCTAGCTGCCCTCATTATTCCTTCTTGAAGCTTTTTTTTTTGGCAGGGCAATAGGGGTTAAGTGACTTGCCCAGGGTCACACAGCTAGTAAGTGTCAAGTGTCTGAGGCCGGATTTGAACTCAGGTCCTCCTGAATCCAGGGCCAGTGCTTTATCCACTGTGCCACCTAGCTGACCTTCATTATTCCTTCTTAAAAAGCATTTGAGGAGGGAGGTGTTGGTCAGGCAGTCAATATGTGTTTATTTTATTGCCTCTTATGTGCTAGGCAATGTGCTTAGCACTGGGGATAAAAAGAAAAGAAAAAGCCAGTCATTTATTTCAAGGAATTCATAGTCTAATGGGTGAAGAATGGATGAATTAATAGAGTAGATGAGGGAAAGGAAAAACAAGGTGTTGCCTTTGGGTTAGGGAGAAAAGATTATTATTATTATTATTATTATTGATAAGAGTTAGATTTGTAGTGTTTTTTTAAGTTTGTAAAGTGCTTTACATATGCTATTTCATTTACTTATCACCACTCTGTGAGGTTGTTGATATTATCATCTCCATTTTACACATATAGTAAGTGAAGTTGACAGATATTTAGTGACTTGAACAAGGTCTCAAAGCTACTAAGAGTGAAGCAGGATTTGAATTCAGGTCTTGCTGACTCCAAATCCATCACTCTATCAATTGTGCCATCTAACTTCCTGGGCAGAGTGTTAACTCTTTAATGGTGCATGCTTTCTTTGAAAGTTTTAAAGTTGACATGAAGCATGATTAAGATCTTACCTTTTCCTCCCCCTTTATTTACATACTTCTCTCCATGTTTTCTAGCAGAATGAAACAGGATCTGGAGAAAATTTCAAAAACCATGATATCCTATCCAAAGTTTCCCCCTTTCCATTATTCAAGAGCCACAGTTGAATAGAAGACTGCTGTATTTCCTGTTCCTATAAAATATGCTGAGAATTGAGACAACACTAGGGCTGCCTCCTTTTTTTTTTTAAACAGCAAAATTGTGTAATAGTTCTTGGGTACCCTTATTTCCCATTTCTTTTAAAGGAAAAAAAACCAGAGCAGATATTGGCTAAATTACTCATGTAAGAGTTAATCATACTTGATTAGAAAATTACATGGGGCTGGTTAATTTCAAGCAGTAAGCAAAATAAGTCATTGTAATTGTTTTTAGTAGTTGGCATTAATTTCTAAATATAAGTTAAACCTTTGCTGTCTAGCCTTTGTGAGAACTTGCAAAAAACTCAAGGTGAGGCACTCTATCTTCAGTGTTTTTTTATTGTCTTTTTTAAGAAGGCAAAGCTGACCCTAGAAATGAAGGCTCCTTTATCATCTGGTTGAGCTGCCAGATGTGGGTTTTCTTTCTTTTCTTTTCAAAGGCCTTACTTTATCTGACAGCTGGGGAAAGCCATTATGACTTTCTAAAATTATGCTCAATTTAAATAAGTGTTAAACAGCTTGGTAGAGAAAAAAGGAAACAAAAAGCCTAAACTTAGCAGAATAGTCATTGATATATATATATATATATATATATATATATATATATATATATATATATATATATATATATATATATATATATATATATATTTCATGAGTTTTTTACGTGTAGGGATAAAAGACAGAGTCATTTGCAAAACAGATTTTTATTTTGTGTCTTTTCATGGCCTTAAAATAATTTCTAGAAGTAGCATAACATAGTAAGTATTGCATTGGACTAGGATTCAGGAAAACCTGGGCCCAAACCCTTCTTATGATGCTTCCCTTTTTGCCCCCCTCAGTTAATACAGACGTATAATTAATACGATTTGTAAAAGTCACATGTTGAATATATTTTTTTAAAAATCATGAAACAATCCTTTTGCTTTTCTGTATTATTTAGCAGACGCTTTGTGACAGAGGTATTTTTTAAAAACCAACCAAATAAACAAAAAATCTTAACAATCCCCTTTCTCTTCCCCATCTTTGAACCACATGATGCTTTCTTTTTGACCATAAGAAAGTCACTTGACATTTCCTAAGAGTTGCTTTCTTCATCTTTAAAATAGAAATAAAAATAATCATAATGGTAATAGCATTTATATAGCACCTACTATGTGCCGGACACTGTGTGAAATAATTTACAAATATCACCTCACAATGACCTTGGGAGGTAGGTGCTATTATTTTCCCATTTGAAGAAACTGAGACAATTAGAGGTCAAATAACTTAGCCAGGGTCTCATAGATAGTAAGCATCTGAGTCTGGATTTGAACTTGGGTCTTCCTGACTTAAGGCTGAGTGTTCTATCCACTATACTACCTAGCTGTAGTACCTGGTCTTGGGGTTGGTATGAGGCTCAGATGAGATAATATTTGTGAAATGTTTGGCAACCCTTAAAGCATTTGTATGTATTTGTATCATTTAAATGTGTCAATGTCACTTAAATATCATTAATATGTTGCTATATAATTATAAATACCCAAATTAACTACAAACAATATGTGAAGGAAGATGCAATCTGTATCCAAAGAAAGAACTGATAAATAGAACTATGTATACAATGGTTTTACATACATATGTGTATGTGTATACACACACATACATATTTGTGTCTAATAATAGCCATCTCTAGGACAGGATGGGCAGAGGGAAGAAAGAAAGTTATATGACAACTTTATCATATATTTAAAAGGAATAGCAAGTTGTCCATAATAGATTTGTAATTTCATGTGCAATCATCTTTTTTTGTTGTTATGCTATGTTATGGAAATGATTGTTTTATTCCACAAATTAAAAATGAAATAATTTTTTAAATTAAAAAAAATAGGGGGTGGCTAGGTGGCGCAGTGGATAAAGCACTGGCCCTGGATTCAGGAGGACCTGAGTTCAAATCCAGCCTCAGACACTCGACACTTACTAGCTGTATGACCCTGGGCAAGTCACTTAAACCCCATTGCCCTGTCAAAAAACAAACAAACAAAAAATACATTGATATATTCTCATTTTACATCATAGCGACATCATTGAAATATGCAAATATTTTACTACTTCAAAAATATGTGATTTAGCTTCACAGGTCTCCTTCTACTGCTGCAGCTCTTAATCCTACCACAATTTAGTAGAGCAGGGGTTCTTTATTTGGGGCTCATAAACCTTTTTTTTTTAATTAATTTATTTATTTTCGGGCAATGAGGATTAAGTGACTTGCTCAGGGTTACACAGCTACTAAGTGTCAAGTGTCTGAGGCTGGATTTGAACTCAGGTCCTCCTGAATCCAGGGCCAGTGCTTTATCCACTGTGCCACCTAGATGCACCTCATAAACTTTTAAATATGTATATATACATATTTACATAGAGAGATAACTGCATTTTAATATAATTTCTTCCCTTTGTAATCCTTTTTTGTTTTATTTTATGTTTTTAAAAATAATATTCTGAAAAGAGATTCATAGGTTTCACCAGGTTGCCAAAAGATGTGCTGGTAAACGTTTAACAAGGCTCTTTGGAGGCCTGAGAGTCAGGGAACTTCAGTTTGATGGCCTGGCTCCACCAATCCTGTGGCACTTTATCCATTCCAAAAAATAACTTAAGTTAACCCTCCTCTTCCCCCAAAAGAAAAAAAAAACAAGTGACTCTTTGAGGGGGAAAAGTATACTAGACACACTTTTAAGTTTAAATCTACATCATTAATATTTTCTCCATCACTTTCTTAATTTAAGTCTAGGGAACCAACAAAACAATAAATCAAGCCCTGATCTGTAGCTCACTGATTTCCAAGGTGTAAATGCTCACCCTGAAAATTTAACAATTAGCTCTTAAGAGAGAAGAAAATCCAGCTCAGTACACCTCTGGGTACATCTCACACACACACACACACACACACACACACACACACATACACACACACACAAAGGTTAAGAACCATTAGAGAGTAGGTAGTACAAATTGTTCTAGAGATCTTAACAGAGATCATTGCCATGTCCAAGGAAACTTCCCCACCCTTAGGCCAACCTGGTGATAAGCCTCTCTGAGCTTAGCCAGACTGGTCCTTGGTTGAGAGACACACAATTTTTTACCAGGCCCAAGCTTTTGATGCTTTTTCAGGTTGTTTGGAATTGCTGAAGTTTGGTCTCTGCTGGCATAGACTCTCAAAAACCCAGGGTCAACCTCCTAGCCCCAGTGAGACCTTTAAGTAGGGTGTTAATGCAGAGTCATTTCTATATCTGTAAGAAAATATCACATACATAGCCCAGGGCACAGAACATGCCTGTAATGCCTACCAACCAGAGAGACTGAAGCTGGCCGGTCATTTGAGTTTAAGAGTTCTGAACAGTAGCAGGGCTAAAGTTTATCTAAAGCTCTAAGTCTGGAGCCATTATGGTGAGCCTTTGGGGTCAGCTTGTCATAAGTCTGCCTAATGAAGAAACTGAGCATGTCAAAGAGTCTGTGCTGGTCAGTAGTGGGTTTAGGTTATGCGTGGCCACACGGCTATTCTGTCAGGCTGGGTAAGATAAGGAAGGCAGGCTGGAAGAAAAGAACACACATTAGATACTTGATTTATTTGGTTGCTAAAATAGAAAGCAAAATAATAAGATTCAAGAACAGCAAGAAAGTTAAGAAAAAATGCAAATGGGAATTTTTAATATCAGTTTGCATTTGTATTCCTTAAGGAAAATGTCAGTTTTCCCTTCTTTGTCAAGGTATGGAACAATGTAGAACACTGTATTTTATTGTCAGACTCCGATGATGTGTTGATTAGTTTTTCTAAACTGTTTTACATGCTTTGTTATGAGGGATGGCTCTCTTAGTGGGGGAGGGACAAATTTAGAAAGGAACGTGATATTCTGGAGAGCAATTTGAAACTATGCCCAAAGGGCTACAAAACTGTGCATACCCTTTGACCTAGCAATACCAATACAAGGTCTATAACCCCAAAGAAATCAAAGAAAAATTAAAAGGACAAAAATATTCATAGCATATATATTTATTTTTGTGGTGGCAAAGAATAGGAAATTAAGGGATGCCTATCAGTTGAAGAATGGCTGAACAAGTGGTAGTATATGATTGTGATGGAATACTATTGTGCTATAAGAAATGATGAGGAGGATACTTTCAGGGAAAACATGAAAGACTTAAATGAACTGATGCAAAATGAAATGAGCCAATCAGGAAAACATTGCACACACTAATAGCAATATTGTACAATGAAGAATTGTGAATGACAGCTATTGTCAGAAATACAACGATCAGACAGTTCAGAAAGCCTTATGATGAAAAATGCTATCCACCTCCAGAGAAAGAACTGATGGAGTCTGAATGCAGATCAAAGCATTTTCTTTACTTTGTTTTTCTTGGGTTTTTTCTCTGTGTTTTATTTCATAAGATGACTAATATGGAAATATAGTTTGCACAACTGCACACGCATAACCTGCCAAATTGCTTGCCTTCTCAATGAGGAGGGAGGAAAAGAGAATTTGGAACTCAAAATTTTTTTAAAAAGTGTTAAATTGTTTTTAACAGGTAATTGGAAAAAATAAAATATTTTTAAAAGGAAGGTGATATAAAACTCCCAATATTTCAATAACATTTTAAAAAGATGTGATTTACTGTGAGAATATGAAGACTGCCTGCACCTTTCCCGTATTTTCATCAACGATATTTAGGTGGTGCAGTGGATAGAGCACCGGCCCTGGATTCAGGAGGACCTGAGTTCAAATCTGGCCTCAGACACTTAACAATTACTAGCTGTGTGACCCTGGGCAAGTCACTTAACCCCAATTGCCTCACAAAAAACAAAGAAAAGTATAGACCATTTTAGGAGATTAAGTTTCAGTTGCCTCTTTGTGGATGATAGTACACTCTAGATCCTCTTCAATTCTTTTGAGAACTCCTCTTGGCTGTACCTTGAAAATTGATCCCTGAATGTTTTTAAATTTGTGTTATCTCAGATCACCTTGTCTAGCCCTAACCACTCTCTTGACATCTAGTTTTGCATCTCCAACTAGATTAGCCATCTTAACGTCCCATAGACATCTTAACCTAAGCATGCTATTATCTTTCCACTCAAACACTCCCCTCTTCCTAACTTCCCTATTAATTACTGTTGATGGCACCACCATTCTCCTAGTACCCATGCTCCAAACCCAGGTATCATCCTTGATCCCTCATTCTCTCTCATATTTCATATCCAATCAGATGACGTCTTACTGTTTCTACTATCGTAAAATCTCTTTCCTCTCACACTGTAACCATTCTGATACAGACTCAAACTACCTCATTGGAAGAGCCTACGGATTGGTTTCCCTGGCTCAAGTCTCTCCCTATTCCAATCCATCCTCCATTCAGCTGTCAAATCAGTCTTCCTAAAATGCAAGCCTGATCACATCATCACCCTATTCAATAAACTCCAACCACTCTCTATTGACTCCAGGATCAAATATTTGGCTTTGAAAGCCCTTCCTACCTTTCTGGTCTTTTTATGCCTTATTCCCCTCTAAGTATTCTACAATCTAGTGGCATTAACATTCTTACTGTTCTTCCAAGACAATACTCCATCTTCTGACTCCCAGTGCTGTTCCTCGTGCCTGCAATTCTCTTCTTCCTCCTCTCAGCCTCCTAACTTTCTTGACTTCTTTCAAGTATCACCAATAGTCCCATCTTCTGCAAGAAGCCTTTCCCAGTCTTCCTTAATCTCAGTGCCTTCCCTTTGAAAGTGTGGTTTTGTTCAGTCATTTTTCAGTTGTGTCCAACTCTTCATGCTCCTGTTTGGGGTTTTCTTGGCAAAGATACTGGAGTGGTTTGCCATTTCCTTCTCCAGCTCATTTTACAGATGAGGAAAGTGAGGCAAACAGAGTATAGTGACTTGTCAATGGTCACACAGCTAGTAAGTGTCTGAGGCCAGATTTTAAATCATGGAGATGAGTCTTCCTAACTCCAGGCCTAGTGCTCTGTCCACTGCACCACCTACACCCCCTCCCCCAATAATCTTGCATATATCTTGCTTGTAAATAGTTGTTTGCATGTTGTCTCTCCCATTAGACTGTGAGCTCCTTGAGAGCAGGGACTGTTTTAGCCTTTCTTTGTATTCCCAGTGCTTAATAAGGGCTTGGCACATAATGTGTTTTGTTTTGTTTTGTTTTGTTTTGTTTTGTTTAGGCAATGGAGGTTAAGTGACTTGCCCATGGTCACACATCTAGTAAGTGTCAAGTGTCTGAGGCCGGATTTGAACTCAGGTACTCCTGAAGCCAGGGCCGGTGCTTTAACCATTGCGCCATCTAGCTGCCCCCACATAATGTGTTTTTAATAATTCTAGATGATTGATTATTTCCAGCAGGAAGGAATTCCTTCTCTGTGTACTTGTTTTAGATTATTCATACTCTGATTTATCTTCTTCCTTATAATTGCCATTTCCTCAAATAGTACATCTGACAATCAGGTTTTAAAATACAAATGCAATGGTTTGAGCTATCATCCCCGATGAAAAACCCTAGTGGGTCTATTTCATTTCATATCTACTTGTGGTCCTTCTGTTTCATCTACAAATTCTCTTAGGATAATCTAGTTTAACTAGGTCTCACGCCAAGTTCTCTTCAGGCTTGTTTCCCCCTCATCTGCTTTTCATTGTTCGTTGATTTGTGAGGTGGTACTGCACTTAATCTTCCATCTTTTTCCTCCATAATGTTTTGAAAATATCTTGCACTCTCAGTAATTGTTGCCTGGGGCTGCCATGTTTCTCTGCTAATTTAATTTAATAACAAGATCAAGCATTTACTGGCTGAAACAGGTCCTCGGTCTTTTCTGCCTCCTTTTTGTGACAATTGTTTTGTGTCCATTAAAATTATGACTTGCCTTTACTTTTGTCCATTTCTAATTTTTATTCACACCACAGCTTAAATACTTTAGGTTAAGCTCCACTTCCTCTCATCTTTATCCTTTTTCTGATTTGTCTTTTATTTTGATCTGTGTTCTGACCAGTCATTGATTACAGATAGAGATGTTTGATTATGAAGTGACTCCCACATTAGTAACCAGAAATTTCCTCTTGTTTAATATATGGTCAATCTCATTTTTCATATTCTTATTAAGTGCTCACCTCAAGAAAAATCTGATATACAGGCATTGACTTTTGAATACTCTATAACCTGCCCCCCCCACATCATATTTTACAATATAGGTAGATTAGAGTCTGAGGGATCATTAGATCTGACACTTTAAGGGATCTTTTTTTCCCTTTTTTTTTTTTTGGTGGGGCAATGAGGGTTAAGTGACTTGTCCAAGGTCACACAGCTAGTGTCAAGTGTCTGAGGCCGAATTTGAACTCAGGTCCTCCTGAATCCAGGGCCAGTGCTTTATCTACTGTGCCACCTAGCTGCCCCCACTTTAAGGGATCTTAAAGATCATATCCTCATTTTACAGATAAGGACATTGAGTTCCAGAGAGAAGTTATTTTGCCCAAAATCACACACAAAAAAGGTAACAAACAAATAAAAGGTCCTTTTACCCAAATCAGGGTTATTTTTAGTCTCTTCTCTTTCTTCCTACCCAAAGAACCAAACTTCATCATCACCTATCCAAAAGGAAGACTTAGCTTTTCAAATCTCTAAGATCCATGCTACCCAACAGCTCCCTGAGAGATCCTACATCTGGGCAGGGCTTAGAAGCTCAGAGGGAGTAGGACCTCACCAAGCTAGTAAGAGACCTGAGTTCTCACTATGGGATAAAAACCATTTTATGGCCTTGGCTCCAGAATATGACCTGTGTACCTTCAGTGCTGGAACTAATCTGTCTTCTTTCATGCCCTCTGCAAGACACAGTCCTTCCTTCTCCTCCTCTTATTCTACCTTTTCCCATGTTTCTTCTTTCCTTTTTTTCCTTCTTCATTTCAGGATCTATTCTCTAGGATGGGTAAAAGACCAACATGTAGAGGATTGAGAATGGAACCAGCAGCTATGTTGTAGAGGATCTTAGCCTTCTGTTGAGTAGCCTCTCAAAGTCCATGGCCCATTTGATTTTCTGAGAAATTTTTCAGGATGAGGCCCTTATACTTCACTGATTATCCAGAACCATTAAAATACTAAGGTTAGCAGATCCTCTTTGATGATTTCTGACCATTCATGTTTTCTTTTTTCTTCTGCCCACCTCTCCAATGAAGCTATGGAGTATCAAAGTATATGTTGACTGAGACTGAAGGATCCTGTCATGTTTTTAGTAGACCTTATAGATTTTCTATGTTTCTTCATTTTCTAACAGATGTTGGCATGGAAACTCCAATCATCTTCATGACAGCAATGTTCACTTATGCTCAAGGCGAACACTTCGAAATACAGTAATGAAGTGCCCCTTAAAATTTTTTTCCTCATTACCTTTGAGTGCTCAGTGAAACCAAATATTCCAACTTTCTGGGGCTGAGGAAAACTCTTGAACAATCCTTCCAGTTAGCTACTACAGCTTTGTGACTATGTGGTTTCATTTTCTGTGAAATTATCAATATGGATATTGGTTCAGTTACCCAGTGGCATATCAACTGGTTAGTCAATGAACAAAGATCTTAAATTCACAATCAAAGAATCTGGGAACATCTATTCTGACATGTACCTGAAGAGAAATAGCCTTAACTACAATGTCCATGACATGTGGCCATTCTCCTTTGAAAACCTAGCAATGGAGAACCTAGCGAGGCAGTCTGTTCCACTTTTAGAGAGCTCTAATTATTAGACAATGTTTCTTTCTTTTCTTTTTTCTTTCTTTCTTTTTTTTTGGGGGAGGGCAGGGCAATGAGGGTTAAGTGACTTGCCCAGGGTCACACAGCTAGTAAGTGTCAAGTGTCTGAGGCTGGATTTGAACTTAGGTCTTCCTGAATCCAAGGCCAGTGCTTTATCCACTCAGCCACCTAGCTGTCCCCCCGCCCCCCAAATTTTGCCTATCCTAATAATGGACTTAATTTGTTTTGTCATTGCACAATAACATTCAATGGTTCTGTAACCACTGAAAAATCTGTTTGCTTGTCAAACTAATTTTTGTTGCATGTTGTTTTTCCTGATCTTTTGTGCACTCAGTTCAATGACTGTAATGGATAGGATCTAGCAGCTATAAGTAGCAATTCTGGTGTTTGGGGCAATCAGGACGAAACACAACCTGGGAAAGATCAAAAGGGTGTGTGTGTGTGTGTGTGTGTGTGTGCGCGCGCGCGCGTGCACTAATGTAGAACTCCCCTTGGGGACAACTACCCTTTTGCCATGTGCTATCTGGTAGCTTTCTATTTTGACTAATTATTGTTTCTAAGTGCTGAGGGTTGTTTCTAAGCTGCTGCAGTTCTGATTACAAGTGTTACTAGGTTTTAAAAAAAAATTCATTGTACAAAGTCCCCATTGCCCTGCCCTAGTTATTGTCTGAGATGTGGTCACCAAAATGCCAGAAACATGGATTGACTTTTTTTTGGACCCACTATTTTTCATTATATAGTTTCATCTCCTATCTTTTAGGACATTTCCTTGATTCTATATTTATCCCCACTAAGGAACAGATTAGCAGCTCAGCAGTTTCTCATTAGTCTTTCTTTTATAAGAAGAAAGGCATGTCGAAAAATGTCAAGTACTTCCCCTTTTCTGAAGTAGGGTGGCTTTTTTTCCCCCTTATCCCTAACTCTTGTAACAACCATAAACATTATCATTTATGGAGCTTCTCCAACTTTGTTTATTAAGAATAGCTGTTCACATTTATAGGGCACTATATAGTTTTTAAAGTATTTTCCTTGGAACAATCTTATTCTCCTCAATTTGCAGAAGAGGAACCTGAAATTCAGAGAATTTAAGTAACTTGCCCAAGGTCACATGGCTAAGTATGTGTTAGAGCTGGAATTTAAACCTAGCTCTCCTGTCTCTAAGATGGTGTAGTAGAGCGTATACTCAGGATAACCCCAAAAGCATCCCATGGCTATTTCTCTTTCATCCATTGGTCTCCAAAATAATATTCTCTACTCCTTCCTTGCCCCAAACTAGAAAATTCTCCCCTGTTTTAGGTTAAAATAGACTAACCAACTAATAACTTTGTGACCACGGTCATACTTAACCTCCTGAGTCTCAGTTTTCTTATCTATAAAAATGAGATAATAATACCTGTAGTAGCTATTGTGCAAGGTTGTTATGAAGTCCAAAGGAAATAATGTATGCAAAGTGCTTTGTAAACTTATAAGTGCCAATTATTGTTGCTGTTATTTTCACTTCACCAATTCAGCCTCCTGAACAGAACAACAAGCTCTTGTAGAGTGCTGGACTTGCAATCAGCAACTCAGGTTTCTGATATATAATCACACCGATTGTGGCCTCTAGGTGGCAGAGTGAATTTGGAATAAGGAGGAGCTGAGTTTGAATCCTACCTCAGCCATTTATTAGATGAGCGACCCTGAGCAAATCACCTACCTTCTCTCAGCCTCAGTATCCTTGTCTGCAAAATCAGGAGAATAACATCACAATAATAGCTATTGTGGTAAGGATCAGATGAAATTGTGTAAAGTGCTTTGTAAACTTTAAAGCACTGTGTAAATGCTTGTTGTTGTTATTATTGTTGTTGTTATTATAATTGCATCAAAAATAAATCCTAACAAAAGAAATAAAGATGAAATCAGTTCCTATCTTTTTTTTTTAGTATTTTTAAGTAAACTTCAGGCATCTTGAATGTTGGTTATTAGTTTTTGTAGTTGAATTATAGCAGTGGTTTTTCATATCATTAGTTATGGTTAAATTTCATATGAAAATTATGATATATTTTGTACCCTCGTTAGGTTTTTTATCAGTATTCAGTTCTGTGACTTTTGCTTCAAAATCTCCTCTGGTTTTTGGTGGTTTGTGTGTAGCTCTTAGTGGTGGATCAGGGGATGTTATTGTGGTTAGTTCTGGTTGAGCCTTTGAGGTTTAATTGCATTGGGAGGCAGGAGAGTGATAACCAAGTCTAAAGGTCGAGGAATGTTTTTTGCAGTGTGATGCATGGGGCTACATATGATGGCCTTGGCAGCTACCTGCTATGTTGGTGGTCAGTCAACAAGATCTGAATGGGCCCTTCCAGTGAGGTTGGAGTGCTTTCTTTCATTGATGGGCTTTCGTGTAGATCCAGTCTCCCAGCCAAAAACTGTGGCAGGGGGATTGAAACAGTTGGGGGAAGACTTTTGATACCTGTTGGCAAATAGACTGAACATATTTCATTAATACTTTACAGTAATTCACCACAGTTTCATATGTCAGCTGGAGATCTATTTAATGTGGCACACCTGGAATTCTGCCTAGAATTCACATAGAGCACATAATGAGAATCTCATATAGTGTAAGTTCATGCTTTTTGTTCACAGAGTTTTTAAATGTGCATGAGAGCCACAGGCAGAACTTCAGACCACTTGTGGCTGATTTGTATACAAATTTTGTATTTTTATTTTAGAATTCTAGTGTTTAGCAGCTCCATCGAATTCTTGGTTTTATATATGCTTCAGAAAAATGCGTTCCATTACACATTTCTTCTGAGCATTAGCAACCAACCTCCACTATTCACAGGAATCATAGGCCAACCAGGAGAGCCATCACTACAGTAATCACAGCTGGCTATATCAGCTCCATCTTTTACTTTTACTTGATCATCTTCCTGATAGCTCAATGAATTTGTAACCGTAAAAAATTTAAATATCTCACCTGGGAAATGGGGGCTATTACTGCCTAGAGTGAGTTGTAATTCAAACTGGGGAATGAACAATTCCTTAAGGAGTTTCTTAGCAACAGTGGTTGGGTTTGCATTGCATACCAATCGTAGGCTTCCATCCACTGCAAATTCATGGCAGTAATAACAAGAACAGGTACAACACATAAGTCTCTGAACAAAGTTAACCTGCAAGTTTAACAGATGTTCCTCACAATCAAAAGTCCAAGTATGCAAGTTCCAATACTAAGGGCACTTGTGAGCCATTTGGCTGCTTGACTCATAAGTCCTTTGGGCTAGCTGTTAGAATCTTGGGTACAATGTATACTGCAGGCTGTTGTGATTGTCCTTATTGTATTTTAGAGCATGTCTATGGTGATCTTCAAGGACTTGGGATTTCCAAAATTGTCAGCCCAAGGAGCATCTAGATGCCTCCTATGTAAGCCATCTCAGCTGGTGGTTTAAAGTCTCAATCTGCCATATTGCAGATTGGCGTGCCTTTATCAGCTGTTTGTCTGCCTTTCCTAGTATGTCTTTGGGTTTATGAAATGTCTCTTGGGATCTTGGCACTCTTTACTCAAAAAGGTGGCTGGGAACTGGGAGAGAGAGCAGATGCCCTGAATAAGCCTTTTGTATAGGACTGAGATGGGGAATAGTCTAAGCAAGTTCCAACTTCTTCTAAGGAAAGTCCAACAAATTATATGAATGACCATTACTGTCATTGGAAGTTTCTGGACAAATGGAGATATTACATCAGGAATGAAACCCTTAAGCAATTCCTTGAAGAAGGAACATTTGCTTTTTTAAATTTTTAAAATTTTTTAATTAATTAATTATTTATTTTTGAACATTTGCTTTTAATAAACTAGGATGTTTATGGGAAGCTCTTCAATCCCTTGGATCTAAAGAAGATCATTCCCAATGGGATCCCTGATTTGATTAGTCTACAGAATCAGAAGCTTCTATGGATTAAACCAAGTCCATGGCCGATCCTCTTTTTCTTTTTTTCTTTGGTTAGGAAAATGTTCATGTTTGTGGATGTTAGTCAAGTTCATAATAATAAAAATGCAAATAATTATAATAAAGTTAATTAAAGTAAATGATTTAATATTGACAAGATAAAGTGAGAAAATCAATTAGTAAACAGATGCTACTGAATAGACAAAGATTTCTTAGAGTGGTTGGTAGTCTATTCATCTAATACCATCATTGGCCTCTTCAGTCAAAGAGGATAATAGAAGAGAAATAATCCAAAACTTATGGAATTTATCTAATGGAATGCTATATCAAGGACTAGTAATTAGTAATGTCGACTAGTCCATTTCCAAACACCTCTAAACTTGATTTGCTTTACAATAAAGAAAAAAAATGGGGGCGGCTAGGTGGCGCAGTGGATAAAGTACTGGCTCTGGATTCAGGAATACCTGAGTTCAAATCCGGCCTCAGACACTTGACACTTACTAGCTGTGTGACCCTGGGCAAGTCACTTAACCCCCATTGCCCCACAAAAAAAAAAAAAGAAAAGAAAAAAAATGACTAATCTAATATTATTATATTAGAGCCAATCATCTCCAAGGAAAGATGCAGGATATTTGAGTTCCCCTTTAGTAACAAAGGTGAGGGCAGTGCTGACTATTCTTGTTCATGTACCAAAAAGTAAGTAGAAGTTGCCAATGTCTGCATGTTTGGTTGAAAATAATCATTGGTTAGTGAACATAAGTAAAATAGCTGAGCGATAAACATTAAACTATAAAGTCAAGGTTTGAAGTATCACTTTTTTTTAAACCATAACCACACAGTTTTTATATGAATGTAAGCTTAAAGAGCAGTTGAACCATTGCCAAGGCATCCCAGTTTTTAAAAAGGGTTGGGGAGATCCTCATAAATTAAAGCCAGTTGTCTATGGTGTTTCACTGTTAACTAAAAAGTTGTGGGAACGTAACCCATCAGTTTAGAATGACAGCTTAATAAGAGTGTCTGAGTGACACAAAAGAGAATCCTGTAATTGGATCTAAGATTGAAATTAGAGTTAGCTTTTGTCATGTGAGGGAATTCATCCTTGAATTGAGTGAAATGCCTTGGGTTCCTTCTGGAACATAAAAGTGAAATAGAGCAAGTTCAAGATTTATTGCTAGGACTGATAAATTGTGTTAGTTGAAGATGACAAGTTTGGGGCTGGTATCAAGGTTCACTGGTTGGTGAGTAATGCATTATTAATAATGGCATATAGTATTAGCATGGGTGCCATAGCGTGGATTAGGAAGTGTACTTGTGTGTGTACCTATATGTATATGTATCCACACATAAACATACGTACATACATATATATGCATATTTGCAAGAAAGGGTATCAAGGCTACTGAATTAATTTTGGATCCTCTTCAGGTCATCATTTGGTAATTACTGAATGCAGTTAGTATTTCACCTTCAAGTAAACTTATTATAATAGTTGATACAAATGGAAACATTAGTATGGTAAGAGCAAAAGCGAACATTTCCAGGGTATGGGCTCAGTACTTGAATTTCTTGACCTCTCTAGAATATGGTATAAAGAAGAAAATAAAGCTTTTTAGAATTGGGTTTGGAAGCATATTGAATTCTTTTTTTTTTTTTAATTCTTTAAAGAAAGTTTGATTCCTCTTTTTCTAGAAACAAGACAATTGAAAGCTGTGGTTTTGTTGTTCTGTTATGTCTTAGTTACATCAAATTAACTTATCAGATACATTTCTTAAAATTCTGGTGAGATAATGGATGCCATAATTGTGCTGAGATATCAGTACATTGAGCTAGCAGGACTGGTTGAAAACAAACAAACATGGTATATTAGTAGAGGGAACCAGAAAGACCGGGTTCAAATTCCACCTGTAGACTCTTAGCATCTGCCCACTTCTCTCCAGATGACTTTATCTAACATTTCACAGAAACCTCTTCACCCTGAAAGCTCACTCTACCCCTAGACTATTTCCCACTTTGGTGGTACCCTCCTAACCATGCAGTCTCTCCCAGAACCTCTATTCTAATGAGGAGGCTCAGACCAATTAGATCTTCATTTTTCTGTAGACTGGACTACTGACTCATCTCCATATGACTTTCTTTATGCTGCTCCCAACTCTTGTCCCTTCTCTTGACTTCCTTACCCTTTTCATTTCTCTTTTAAGTGTTTTCTTCCTTCCATTAGGAGTGGCTAGTTGGTACAGTGGATAGAACTGTAATGATTGGAATGATGCCACCTACTGGAGACTTGCTGTGGGAAAGCTCCGCCATGAGGAAAATGCCTCAGAGGCATTGTGGCTTTTCCTTGGCGTCAGGAAATGACGGGTGCTGTCTATCAAGGCTACCAGCCAATCAACTTGAGGAACCTCCTATTTTCTGGGAGGAGACAGGAAGGAGGAGAGGGAGCCTGTGCGGAGAGCTCTTGCGTTTTTGGGTTCCTGACTTGGTGGTGGTGGCGGCGGAGGACTTCACAGGAAATTTGAGGAAAGATAGGAATGCCAGGCTGTTGGAATTCTGTTCTCAATCTTTTTCTTTCTATTTTCCAATAAACCCTTAAAAACCTAAACTCGTTTTATCAGTGATTTTAGTCAGTTTCCCCCAAAACTGGGGGAACAGATTAGAATCCACATTTAGAATCTTAAATTACACAGAACACTGGTCCCAGATTCAGGAAGAGCTGAAGTCAAATCCAGCCTCAGACACTTACTAACTGTGAGACCCTGGGCAAATCACTTAGTATTTGCTTCAGTTTCCTCATCTGTAAAGTTAACTGTAAAAGGAAATGAAAGGGGCAGCTAGGTGGTGCAGTGGATAGAGCACCGGCCCTGGAGTCAGGAGTACCTGAGTTCAAAATCCGGCCTCAGACACATAACACTTAATAGCTGTGTGACCCTGGGCAAGTCACTTAACCCCAATTGCCTCACTAAAACAACAACAACAAAAAAAGGAAATGAAAAACCACTTTAGTATCTTCTCCAAAAAAACCCAAATGAGGTCATGAAGGGTCAGACAACTGAAAAAATGACTGAACAACAGCTTCCCTGCATTAGAATGTAAGCTCTTTGAGGACAGGATCTGTCTTTCTGATTGTGTTTGTAATCCCAGCACTTAGCACACTGCCTGCCATATAGTAAGGTGCCTTGGTAATAGCACCTTAACACATATATTTCCAGGGCTAATGATGTGTAAATTTGGTATGTCATTAGGTATTGTGTGGATATTGGCTTACAATAAGTAATAATAACTGTAATGAAATCATGGAATTCATAGAAAATGCCTATCAGCACTATAATTTTGAGCATAAAGTTGATAATGGTAATGTGCGGAACACTTGGATTGAAGTATAAACTTAGGACCAAAAGCAAAGTAAGGGTGTGATTAAAAGGAAGGAAACAAACATTAATTAATTATTTTTATTATTATTAAGTAGTTACCACTCTGTGCCAAGCACTGTGTTAAGCTCTTAAATTTTCATTTTTTAAAAAAATTTTTTAGTGAGGCAATTGAGGTTAAGTGACTTGCCCACGGTCACACAGCTAGTAAGTGTTAAGTGTCTGAGGTCGGATTTGAACTCAGGTACTCCTCACTCCAGGGCTGGTGCTCTATCCACTGCGCTACCTAGCTGCTGTGTTAAGCTCTTTAAACATACTATATCAATTAATCCTCCATAAGTACAGGTACTATTATTATCCTCCTTTTGTAGTTGAGGAAACTTAGGTTGAAAGAGGTTAAGTGACCTGCCCACAATCATACAGCTATTAAATTAGATTTGAACATGGGTCTTCCTGACTCCAGTACCAGCACTATACACTGTGCCAAACAGTTTATTGAAGAGGACAATAAAGGAAGCACTCTAATTCATATAAAATAGAGGTTTTTTTTTTAAAAATTCTTTGTTATCTTTTGTTTTTTATCACTTTTGTTTTTGATTATATCCCTCTCCCCTCTCTTGCCAAGAGAGTATTCCCTTGTAATAAGAAATAATAAAGGGGCAAACACACGCACGCACACACACACACACACACACACACACACACACACACAGAGTTGAGTAAAACTAGCCAACACACCCAGTATCTGACAGTATTATACAATGTTGCTCACCTGTCAAGTCCCACATCTGTACAGAAAAGAGGAAAGTACATTTTCTCTTCTATTTTTAGGGGCAAAGCTTGGTCATTATGAGTAGATAGTAGTTTCTTATTGTTATTGTTCTTGCGATTTACACTGTTGTTATTGTATATATTATTTTCCCAGTTCTCTTTATTTTATAATTATGATTTTAAAAAGAGTTGAAACTCCAGTTTGGGAGTGAAAATGAGAAAATTTCATATGTAACTTGGCAGAATAATCACCCCAAATTCCAAAGTCTGTCTTATTATTTCTCTTACAGCTAACTGAGAGAATAATCATACTTTTTGTGGTGATCACCAGTCAAGATGAAGTCCAAGGAAAATATGTCGTGTGTGTTTTATTCTTCCTCTGGAATCTATTGGACGTGGTTAGGTAAGAAGTTCGAATGATCTCAAAAACCAAAGCCAAATTGCTTCATATGGGAAAAGCAGTTTTACATGCTTATATTTGGTTATTTTGAATAGGACAGAAAAACATAACCCTTATGTGAATTATTTTATCTTGATATGAAAATGTATTTTTAGTGCTTTCTATAATGGGCATATCAGAGATAATTAAAACCTCTCAAGATATTACAAAAGCAAATCACTGCATTCAATTTTCCAGAGCAAAAGACTTGGCATGACACCAATTTTTGGGGGAAAAAACCTCACAGCTGTTTCCTAATGAAAGGCATTCCTCACTAATGCTCTGGTGCATGCGGCTTCAATAAACAAATCATGGCCTTTCATTATATGTTTCATACAGAAATTTAAAACCAGGTTTCTATTAGTTTAAAAATATTGAAAATACAATGTCTCATCCTCCCAGTACAAAAGAACCTTCTCATAGCATGGATTTATTACAAGTATTTGGGGAAAGAAAACTGAACTAGGAAAGCTGAAGCTAAATTCTTGGGTTTACCATTCATTTGCTGTGTCAACTTGAAGAATGATACAACTACTCTGAGGTTCTGCTTCCATGTTTGTAAAACAAGATTTCGGAATGGGTCCATGAACTTGCATGGAGAAAGGATTCTTTACCTATACTTCAGTATAGTTAATTGCCTTTCTAATCCTATGTGCTGAATCAAGTCAACAGGCATTTAGTAAATTTCTTACTGTATGCCAGGCACTGTGTTAGGAGTTGGGAATACAAATACAAAGAGAAAGAAAAATAGTTCCTGTCCTCAAGAAGCTTACATTCTAATGGGGGATGATGACACATAAAAGAAAAGATGGTAAGAAAGAGGTTTAAGTACCCAGGATGTCTGTATGGAACAGAAGACCTGGATAGTCAATAATGCATCCTACAGAGGGAAGAAGACATTACATCCTGGTCATCATCCTCAAAATGGAGGTTCTGGAAAGAAGTACCCAATTAAACAGAAAGGCCACAGGAATAGTGTGTGTGAAGTCCAGAGCTAGAGTGAAGCTCTACAGTGAAGAAGTTTCTTTGGCATAATAGAGAAGGCCCAGGAGCATGGCCTAGAGAGACTATCAGCCTGTGCAAGGGTACTATGACCAAAAAAATTGAAGAATCTTTGGACAACATCATCTCTTCTTCCACGCCTGGACATTTAGATTCCTCTAAATATATATGCTATAATGAGGTGACATCTCAATAGCAGTGGCATAAAGGAGTTCTATGTGACTCAGTTTGGAGCAGTACATAGTTATTTCCTAAAGTAATTAGTACCCCAGTTGCCTAACAGAGTTATTGCATCTTCCACAGATAAGCAGTCTCCTTATCACAAGGACTATTTCCTAATAACAGAACAATTTTTTCAAGTATCCAGTCTGCTTATTCAAGCCCATGTGGCTCAGTTTATTTCATTTCTAAGGCCCTGAAAAAGCATAACAAGTTGTTTTAGTTCCAAGTGATCTGACCTACTCCTTTTGAGCTTAGGGTTTCTCTGCAACAGAATCAGTTTCCCAATTAGAAGAGACCTCAGGGGGGCAGCTAGGTGGCGCAGTGGATAACACACTTGCCCTGGATTCAGGAGGACCTGTGTTCAAATTGGGCAGCAGCAGCAGCAGCAGCAGAAGAAGAAGAAGAAGAAGAAGAAGAAGAAGAAGAAGAAGAAGAAGAAGAAGAAGAAGAAGAAGAAGAAACCTGGTCCAACCTAGACCCATGCTGAAGTCCTGTCTTAAGCATCCCTGGCAAATCCAGCTTCCATTTGAAGAACTCTAATAATGGAGAATCCATTACTTCCTGAGGTGGTCCACTGCACTTTTGAACAGCACTAGCTCTTGTGAAGTTTTCTTATATATCCAACTTCCTTCTGACTAAGGCTTCTGACTAAGGCTTCCTCAGTCCAAGCAGGACAGGTCTGATCTCCTTTCTCTGTGACAACCCTTTACATGCTGGAAGCTGATAGTCACATTCATCCTTGGTCTTCTCTGGACGACTAATTTCAACTGATTCCTCATAGAGTATGCTCTTCTGAATCTGATCCAGTTTATCAATGTCCTTTCCTGCTCTTCTGAGATCTTTCTCTTGCTAGATCTCCAATCTACTCCTCTTTTTGAGGTCAAATCTATTCTCTCTGCAACCAACGAAATCTCCAACTATTTATCTCCTCTCCTGGAATTCCACTTATAAAAATCTAGTCCCTGTCTTTTCTAGACACCAAGCCTCATCAACTCCACTTATTTTTGTATCTGCTCTAGCTTTCAAGCTTGTATCTATGCAATATATCCATTGTCAGCTAAAGTATTCTCTTTGGGCTACATCGGCACGGCAATGTATGCCAACCCTTTTACACATACCCTTGTTTCTACTCCCTCCTATCTTTTTTTTTTTTTTTGCAGGGCAATGAGGGTTAAATGACTTGCCCAGGGTCACACAGCTAGTAAGTGTCAAGTGTCTGAGGCTGGATTTGAACTCAGGTCCTCCCAAATCCAGAGCTGGTGCTTTATCCACTGTGCCACCTAGCTGCCCCCCCCCCCCCATCTTTTTGGACAGATTGTTCTACCTCTCTACTTTTCAGTGTGTCCCTATCTACTGGTCCCTTCCATTTTGCTTGCAAACATATCCAAGTCTCCACTATCCAAGTATAAGAGTGGAGTCAAAATCACCCCATTTGCTTCTGGTGCCTTGACTAAGTACAAACACATTTTTTTATTGAATCTCAAAATCAGAAGTACTGAAGGAATAGGGCCCATGCACTCTCTTGTGTCAATCAAAGCCATTGTGTGAGATGTTGGGTTGTACCTTTAGCACTTTATATAAAAGGGAAAAACTCTCTCAGATATGGGAAGAGATTTTGAGCCCCTGAATTTGTAAGGTTGTGGCAAACATGGAACAAGAAAACACATGGACTTTAGGGGCTATTATATTGCCCCCAGGCTTAAAATGAGCTGATTACTATAAGGGGTGTTACATATTTTTTAAAATGTAGCCCCTCATTAAACCCTACTATACCCACGAGTTATTATCATATATAACTCCTCCTTTTCTCACCCACACTCTTAGGAAAACTTATCTAAATACATTGCCTTCTATTTCACATACCTTGTTCCCCATGATAGTTACTCCTTGTCCTAGAACACTATTTCTAGAAATCTCCAGTCATGCTTTATTTACTTTCTTCTCTGGTAACTCCCTACAGATACTCTCCCCCACCTCCAACTAATGCCAATGGCCTGGCCTTCAAAACAAGAACCCCTTCTTCCCCAACAGTCTCTCCGGTTTTGGATCAAATTAAGGCCTAATGATATATGTCAATATATTCCCTGCTGGCCCAACTAATGGTCTCTGTAAAGTGCCTCTCCATGGTCAACATTCTCTTATATGTGTTGTTTCTCCATTGGAATGTAAGTAACTTGAGGGCAGGGACTCTGCTTTTGTTTTTATATACCTAGTCTTTGTTTAGCACACATAGTAAGTAGCTAGGTGGTTCAGTGGATAGAGTTCCAGGCCTGAAGTCAAGAAGACTCATCTTTCTGAATTATCTGACCCAGGATGCTTACTAGCTGTGTTACCCTAGGCAAGTCACTTAACCTTGTTTGCCTCAGTTCCTCATCTGTCAAATGAGCTAGAGAAGGAAATGGCAAACCATTCCAGTATCCTTGCCAAGAAAACCCCAAATGGTGTCACGAGTCAGATATGACTGAAATGACGACAGTAAGTAAGCATTTAATAAATGGTTTTTTATTCATTTGTTCAATAATAGCTTATATTTGCAACTACTTAAATGAAGGCCTGCTTATCAAATTTTTGAATGACATGATGTTAGAAGAGATAATTATTCTAGAGGATGATAGAATCAGAACACAAAAGAATCTGTACAATCCAGAATGATAGGTTAAGTTTAATAAGATGAAATTTAACAAAGATAACTGTAAATTCCTACATATGGACTTAAAAATTAACCATATAAGCACAGGATTAAGGAGATGTGGCTAGAATACAGTTCATGTGGAAAAAACCCTAAGAGTCAGCCAATTGAGAGTTCAGCCTGAGTTAGCAATATAATACGGCAACCGGAAATGTTAATGAGCATTAATGGTAGTACAGTGTCCAGAACAAGAGACATTGGATACATATCTAGAGTAGTTAGTGTTCAGTGTGGGGCAGTGAATTAGTCATTGAGTCAATTAGCATTTATTAAGCACCTACCATGTGTGACATTGTGCTAAACACCGCACATACAAAGATAAGCAAAACAATCCCTCCTCACAAGGAAGGTCTAATGGGGAAGACAATAGGCAAACAGCTATTTACAAACAACATTCAGGATCAATTAGGGATAGTCTCAGAGGAAAAGTACTAAGATGGAGGAAGACTGGGAAAGGCCTCTTGTAGAAGATGAGACTTTAGCTAAAATCTGAAGAGAGCCAAGGAAGTCAGGAGGTAGAGATGAGGAGAGAGAGTCCCAGGCACAGGGGACAGCCAGTGAAAATACAGTTGGTAGATGGAGGGTTATGAGGGAGGAATAGCAAAGAGATCAGTGTCCCTGGATTGCATTATACTCAATACCTGGAGAGGAGCAAAGACTACAAGGACTTTAAAGGTGGGAAAGAGTCAGGTCATGAAAGTCATTAAAAGCCAAATGAAAGATTTTATATTAGACACTGCAGATAATAAGGGGACAGTGACATTTATTGAATAGTGGGATGTCATGGTCAGATTTATACTTTTTTTTTCTTTTTCTTTTTCTTTTTGGTGGGGCAATGAGGGTTAAGTGACTTGCCCAAGGTCACACAGCTACTAAGTGTCATGTGTCTGAGGCCGGATTTGAACTCAGGTCCTCCTGAATCCAGGGCCAGTGCTTTATCCACTGCTCCACCTGGCTGCCTCCAGATTTATACTTTAGAAAGATCATTTTGACAGCTGAGTGGAGGATGTATTGGAGTAGGGAGAGACTTGAGGCAGGGAAACCTGGTTATTATAATAGTCTAGGCTTGAAGTAATGAGGATCTGCCTGAAGGTGGCTGAAGCAAGGGCTATGGAGTGCATAGAGCTTAGTTAGACACTGAAGACACCAAGGCTATCCACCGCATCCTGTGCCATCACCAGTTGTCTTAATTTTTGTCCTGCCATAGGAGAGAATGAGGCTGGTGACTTGCACAACTCTAACTCACTTCAATCCAATTCACATGCAAGTGAAGACACCAGGCATAATGCCATTGGTTCTCTTTGATAATGAAGAAGGAACAACAACATCCATAAGAACCTGCATTGTATTTTAGGAAAGTTGCTAAACGTAAGAATATTTATTACCATCCAATCTTATTGAATTATTTACTGTGATTGACAAATTTGTGTGAGTCAAGAAAAATGTAATCAGGATGGTGAGGGAAAGTAAAAATCTGCATTATGATGTGAAGGAACTGGAAATGTTTTAAGAGAAGGGTGAGGAAAGGGAAGATGGGACCATGTAAAGCATTCCAAGTACATGAACAGCTGTCACATGGAAGACAAATTAGACGTGTCGTTGACTCCAGAAGGCAGAACCAGAAGCAATGGGTAGGTAGCAGAGAATCTGATTTTGACTGGATAAAAGAAAAAGGTTCCCAACCATTAGAGCTGTCAAAAAAAACAATAGTGAATAATGAATGCTCCCTCCCTGAAGGCCTTCGAGGGTAAGGGCTAGATAGGTAGATTTAAGAATCATCAGCAATTCATGGAAGCTGATAGATGAAGTATTTATTGAGGGAGAATAGAGGGCCTGGTCCTGTGCCTTGTCAAATGCCTCCAGTCAGTAGGCAAGACCAGGAAGAGTATCCATACTTGTTTAATAGCTATTTATATTTAAATTAGTTTATTTCAATGAGTAAAATACTAAAATGCCTTCATTTTCTCTCCATTTATATCGGGATTAGGGGCAGCTAGGTGGTGCAGTGGATAGAGCATTGGCCCTGGATTCAGGAGGACCTGAGTTCAAATCCGGCCTCAGATACTTAACACTTACTAGCTGTGTGACCCTGGGCAAGTCACTTAACCCCAATTGCCTCACCAAAAAACCCAAAAAAACCCATTTATGTCAGGAATCTCTTTTCATTCATTCACATTCACTTTCTTCATATGATCCTTGTTAACATGTATTTCATCCATATGGTTCAGCATAATATTGCTTTGCATTATTTTATCTAATTTAATCTTCACATGGGAAACAGTAGGGCATAATGAACAGAGAGCCAGCTGAAGTCAGGAATACCTGTCCTGCCTCTAAGTAGCTCAGTAATTCTAGGCAAATCTAGTTATTGATTGGCTCTGGGAGAAGTTTCCATTGTAAGAGTTTCTTAAACTAATGAAATAGCAGTTCTAGATGAAAAACAACAGTAACACCCCCCCCCCCAACAACACCCCCCCCCCCAACAAAGACAACAACAAAAAGTTTCTTGTTATAGAGGAGAAAACCAAAGCTAAGAGAGCTGAAATGCCTTGCCCCAGGCCATGCTGCTACCATATTAAGTGGTAGATTGGAAGCTCTGCGTCACAATTCTAAATCCAGGTCTCTTTCATCAGTGTTTGCCAAGGTTATATGGTATGCAAAAATAGGTCAGTCCTATTAGGGACCTCAGATTCTCTGGGCCTGGGCTATCTCAGTTTGCAAACTATGGCAACATCCTGGGTGATACCATACTAGTCGCTGTCTGCTACTGTTCTCCTGAGCTTCCAAGAATCCCACTTAGGAGATTTATGACCAGCCTAGGGCTTTCTCAGGGGAGCCATAAAGTCTTGAAGGCTACATGCGTCCCATCTTTGGTTATGCTGGTGTTCATTTTGCTGGAGATGTCCCTTTCCCAGTCAGCTTTTGGCTGACTTTTTATACACTTGGAGTAGGAAGAAATCATTTACTGTAGTTTCTCATTAAATGTCTTGATCATTATTCAATCTGATACAAATTTCAGGGTTTTGTTGGAGTTGGTGGGAAGAAACCTGCCTCCTTTTAAGGTATCAGTTTTGTCAGGAAGCCTAAGTCCTATTTCAAAGTTATGGTTTTTAGTCAATAGAAGAAGAATATAAGTTGAGAAAAAAAACTCATATATGTTCTATAATTTTCTTATTGTCAATTATTTCAAAATAAGCATTTCCATCCCAGTAAAATGGTAAAAAGAAAAAAAAAATAAGGACACTTGGGGGGTGGGGAAGGATGAACATATTTACAACAAGAGAAATAGATTTTGTTTCTTAATTTCAATGATGTCTATATGTAACAGTGAACTATACCTGGGCAAAATTGACAGAACTTCTTAATATGATGTATTAACAGGAAGTTATAGTTAATAGAACATAAAGCAACCTTTTCCAATCATATTTGTGTAGATTTAACAAAGTAGCAAGATGTTTCCTTATCCCTTTGTCTCCCAAATACCAAACCAAAACATGTTATGACCATACTTCTTCCTTTCAGATACACATACAGCATGTTATCCATGGTGGGAATTTACTACCACATTTTGACATGGCTCAGTCAAACACTCTGGATGTTCATTTATCCTCTCTGTGTTCTTGCTGAAGGTAAGGAAACAGTGGCTCATTTTATCAACATTTTTCTTAGTGCTGTCTAGTTACCATAGTTGAGTTAATTTTGTTGAGAATTAGATAATGTTTTTCCAACATTTCTTTGATCCAGCCCCATCTGTCCTGGCACATTCCTTATCTTGTTTTAATCTTACCCAGATTCCTTGGTACTGATAGAGACAAAGTGCTTTCCAACAAACAAAACCATAGGTTTTTATAACCTCAGCTTTGTACCATCATCTGTGTTTAAGGTAAATGCCACTTGTATACAAACAGCCAAATTAACTCCATTTGTTTAAAAAAAAATCAATGGACTACAGGTATGACATAGAAATACTTGATCTTATGCTTTTTTGTGCATTTCAATATATAAAAATATGTCTTTAGGAAGGCAGCATAGCATAATGGATAGAGTGCTAGTCTCCGAGGCTGGTTTCAGACCTGGCCTGAAGTTTCATCTCTGCCCCTTCCTAGTTAGATCATCTCCTATTTTTCTCACCTGTAAAATGGAAATAATAAATCCCATAGCAACAGTCCAAGCGGATTGTTATGATGCTTCTTTATATATAGCTTCTCTCACAGACTTCAGTGTTACTGTACCTTTAAGAGAGAAGGAACAGAATCTTGAAGACTTGACAATTTAATTGACTTCTTGAGAGAGTTTAATTGTCATGGCGGTGAAAGAGACTGATGACTAAGAGAATTGTTTTCCGGGAGAAACTTAGAGAGACTGACTGCAGTTAACTGTCATAGAGAGAGACTGTGAGTGACTTGGTGAGTTGGTGTCATTCTTGAGGCGTCTGTTAGAGACTGAGTGAGAACTGAGCTGAACTCTTATTCTGTAGAGCAGATACCCCGAGGAGAATTCTGGAGACATTTTGACAGCCGTCTAGATAGAACTGAGTTGTTGGGTTGTGATTTCAGTTTTTGTGGAAGAGTTAGCAATTCAAGAGAATGCTTAGAGGTGACTGTGATCTCAGTCAATTTGCTGAGAGAGAGAGAGAGAGAGAGAGAGAGAGAGAGAGAGAGAGAGAGAGAGAGAGAGAGAGAGAGAGAGAGAGAGAGAACATGCACATTAAACTAAAAACTACACTGACTCCAGCTGGCTTCTTAACTGACTATAATTCCTCAAATCAGAGCCTCGTAGTGGATGGTGATTCATATTTACTATATTAGTTAACACTCAAAACATCTATCTTTCTGTTAGGTGTGATCTCAGTAATCCTTCATAATCTTCCCATAGTACCCAGTTATTCATTTATGATTCCATTGGTTATAAATTTCAAGATTCAAAAAATTATCACTGGGGGCAGCTAGGTGGCCCAGTGGATAAAGCACGGGCCCTGGATTCAGGAGGACCTGAGTTCAAATCTGGCCTCAGATACTTGACACTTATTAGCTGTGTGACTTAACCCTCATTGCCCCGCAAAAAAAGGGGGGGGGGGTGAGAACATTTGTGTACAAAATACTGATAAAATCCATTTGTGAAGAAACTCATGTCTCTCAGATAAAATGCTGAGGAAAGACACGCACTATTGAGAGGACCAGATTGAGATTTATGTAACTAAGAGGTCTCATTTGAAAGCAAAGAAATGACTGGATTAATAAAGGCTGTAGAACATTATGGTCCACCAACTTATTTGCAGCTGATGATATTTTTTTTGGGGGGGCAGGCAATGAGGGCTAAGTGACTTGCCCAAGGTCACACAGTCAGTAAGTGTCAAGTGTCTGAGGCTGGATTTGAACTCAGGTCCTCCTGAATCCAGGGCTGGTGCTTTATCCACTGCGCCACCTAGCTGCCCGCTTTCTGCCCCTTTCAGCAAACATATTGTTCACATATGAAAGAGGTGATATCTTATATATCTTTACTGAAGGAGAAGAGGCTTAAGAAGATAGATTTTCTTTGGTTTTTATAAAGTCAGAGCTAAATCATTGAGATAGTTCATATAGCTTTAGAGCTAGGAAGCCAAGGCTATCAAATTTAAGTCTATCATTTCCTAGATAAGGCACAGACAAGTTAAATGATTTGCCCAGGGTTACCCAGCTAGTGAGTAGCTGGGACACATTTGAACCCAGGTTTTCCCTGGTTACTTTCCCTTTATTCTAGGTAAAGCTCCCTATCCACTACACTCTGTTAATTTGTGGTAATTGATTAGGTAATATCAGAACACATCCCTTGATTGCCTTTAAACCCAATATGAGAGAATTAATATGGTGTTTGTTCCCAAGAGATGTTGCTTTTGTAATAGGCACCAAAACCTTATCCATGCTATGAAGGTTGGTGGGGGGTGTGTGTGCCACAAACCTTGCTGCAAATGTAAAATGCTTTGTGCACTAAAAAATCCTCACTACCACCACCACCACTAGTAGTACTACTTCACTTACCAATACTATTCTATGACTTTGTCTACTACAGTTTCAATTAGTTTAACCTAGTGTAGATCCTGCACTCAGTTGGCATGATCTTTGAGAACCCAGGATTGCTTCTTATTTATTTATTTATTTATTTATTTATTTACTTATTTATTTATTCATTCATTCATTCATTCATTCATTCATTCATTCATTTATTTATTTATGTAAGTCAATTGGGGTTAAGTGACTTGCCCAGGGTCACACAGCTAGTAAGTGTTAAGTGTCTGAAGCTGGATTTGAACTCGGGTATTCCTGAATCCAGGGCTGGTGCTTTATCCACTGGGCCACCTAGCTGCCCCCCAGGATTGCTTCTATGCAATAGTGAATCAGAGTAGTGGGAAGTTGTTTCTTAAATCACAGACAGCATTTGAAATAATGCAAATCTTATCAGCTTGAAAAATAAGGTTATAACATCCAAAATCTGCAATGTGACGGCTGTGGTTAAGTATATGAGGGGGTAGGAGGGCAGCAGCAAGTGTGCTGAGTTTGACAGAAGACTCTCCCTCCCTTCCCAACTGTAGTCAGGGAGACCTGAGTTCAAATCTGACCTCAGAAACTTACTAGATACAAGTCTCTTAACTTCTGTTTGACTCTGTAAAATGAGGATAATAATAGCACCTACCACCTAGGGTTATTGTGAGGATCAAATGAAATAAGAGTTGTGAAGTACTTATTAGCACAGTGGCTAGCACACAGAAGATTCTATATAAATGTTGGTCATCATGATTATTATCACTGAATTGAGGCCCCTTTTTTTTTTTTTTTGGTGCAGGGCAATGAGGGTTAAGTGACTTGCCCAGGGTCACACAGCTACTAAGTATCCAGTGTCTGAGGCTAGATTTGAACTCAGGTCCTCCTGAATCCAGGGCTGGTGCTTTACCTGATGTGCCACCTAGCTGCCCCTGCGGCCCTTTTTTCTGCAGACAAGATAAGAGTAGCAGATATGAAACAATACAGCACAATATGCTATCTTTTAAACAATTATGACAGTTTTGTAAATCACTGATTGATTTGCCAAAGCATTGGCCTACTTTAATGAAATTTTTTTAAATGCCTTTTTTTTTTTTGGTAGTCTCCTACCATACTATGGAGACATGCTAAGCACAGGTATTTTAATAGGATTTCTTTTCTACATTAACAGCATTTGTCAGCTACCAATCGCTGCCTTATTTTGAAACTTTTGGCACTTATTCCACCAAACTGCCCTTTGACTTATCAATATATTTTCCATATGTTTTGAAAATATACCTCGTGGTGCTTTTTGTAGGTAAGTTTTTCTCATTTTTCCCTCTGTGTTTTGCTGAGTTTGCGTTGTTTTTGGTGGGAGGCATGTTTTAAAAAACATCAATTCATGGGCAATTTGGTTAAGATGGAAGGAGAGTGTTCTTTCAGGGAGGGAGTAGGACAATGGTAACTATTCCAAGTAAATTCCAGTCCTGGCAAAGCCATTTTCAACTTCAACTGTTTGTGCAATCCCACAAAATGTCATCTTGATGACCTCTAGAAGCCCAAGCATACACACCATCTCAGAGATGAGAATATTATTCCTATGGAGAACGGGCAAATGTTACATTTTGGTGGAGTAAGGAAGCTTTTCCAAATAGGGGAGGAAAAGAAATGCTTAGCCTGTTTGGATTGTGTTGCTAGATGGGGAGATGGGGGAGGGGGGAGGAGGGGTCGGTTTCCCCACTTACAGAACGTCTTGTGAAAATTTCTGCTGTAGGCTAGCATCAGTAACAACAGGATAATATCATTGAAGAGGACCCATGCTGTTTCTTAGAACTCTTTCAAAACTATATGAATTAAATATTAACTCAATTTTCCCTACCTTTGCTATCCCCCCCCCCCCCCACGGCAAATCAGGTATGTATTTTACCTATGATCACCTCTACTCGGAAAGAAAAACTATCCTCAAAAACTATCGTGTCAAAGAGAAGAAAAACTAAGGCTTTGTCATGAAGACCATCTTGTGCAATATGCTGCTGCTGCTGCTGCTGCTAACATACCACGTGAAGTACTTAGATTGAAAAAATGCCAAGTGTTTGAAAAATAGCCAATATTTTTCCTAACTTGGAATGAAACATGGAAACCCTTCAAAGAGCCTTGGGCACTCAAAAATGGTTGTTCTCTGTTTCATACACATTTTGCATCTAATATATGCTTCCTGCCTCACCACCACTGTGGATTTTTGTTGTTATTGAAAGTTATATTGGATATTTTTGTAGAAGCTTGTTTTTTTTTTCCTTGTAAGCTAAACAACTGGAATAAATTCAACTGGAATAGAGTCTCAATTCATTGTTGAAACAGAGTCTAGTAGCCTAAATTATTTCCAGTTATGTACGTTTTTTTTCTTTGCAGTTTTTTTTTCTTGTCTGAGTTCACAAAGTAAAAACATAAAGCCAGGACAAGCTGTATAAGGAAGATATTCACAAAACACATCCTGCTCTTGCCTATATAACAACCTACTTTGTGGATATGTTTTGAGTTTTCCACAGCTAGTAATCTAAACTCTTATCAGTATAAAATTCACCTGGAAAAAAGGAAAAAGAGCAAAACCATTTGAGTTCTTTCACTAGAGAACTAAGAGTTGAAATTATTTAGGGCTAATACCTTGAAAAGGATATTTAATCAGCCTAGAAGTTTTGCCATTTCAGCAAGACACCAATGATATATCTTGTTATATCATGTCATGATATCTATGTACCACCTACTAGAATGTTTTTTTATTTTTTCTTTTTTTCTATTCTTATTTAGAATTTTATTTTTCCAAATTACATGTAAAAACAAATTTTAACATCGATTTTTAAGACTTTGTGCTTCACGTTCTTTTCTTCCCTCCCCACTCCCCTCAATAATTCTTTGTTCATTTTTAGAAAAAGAAACTCAGTTCCACCGAATGAAATATTTGACAAGAAATAAGCAAAAATACATATGTACTCAAAGATACATGATTTGGTGTTTGTCAACTTTCACAGTCTTGCCAGGCATTTTAAAATGGAAAAAAATATTAAATAATCATCTCACTTAAGATATTATAATGTTGTCTGTTTCACTTTTAAATCAATAAAATAAAATTGAACCAATAACAAAGGGAAAGGGGGGCTCTAGTAACTTTATAGTATTCAAATCACTTTTCCTGCCAATCCCTATGGGATCATTTCTACAAATGGCTACTCAAACTATAGATCTAGCTTCCATCTCTTTTCTGTGATCCAGTCCCAAATCTCCAGTTGTCTGCTTGACATGTTAGTGTGGGGAATGGTACTCATTTCAGAACATCATGTGTTTGAAATATCAAAGAAATTTGAATGTGCCTTTGCCAGTTCAAACACATGAAGAATTGGAGAGCTAATGCTGAACTTCTCATCTTCTCTCGCAACTGTCTACCCTTTCTTTCAACTTCCCTATTTGTCATCCCAGTTCAAAAGAAACTGATCATTTTTGACCCTTCCCCTTTTCTTCATCACCTCTAACCCATCAGTTGTCAAGTCTTATTGGTTATACTTTTACAATCTGTCAAACTTCTCTGCCTCAATCCACTCAGACTGACACTATCATTAGCTCTTGCCTGCCTCACTTTAATAGCCTCCTACTTGGTCTTTATGCCTCCAGTTTCTTCCTTCTCTACTCCTTCATGGCAAAATAATCCTATTAATATAGGGATAGGGACTGACTTATGATTTCATAGATATAAGGAACTCCTTAGTGAGGAAGGGAAGTCACTATCTTCTCTACAATTTATATCCTTGGAGAGCTACCTAGAGCATTGTAGCAAAGAATGGCCTCCTTTACCTAGTCAAAGCAAACAAATAAATAAACGAATGCATGGAGAATAGAGAAAGACTCTTTCCTAACCTTAATCACTGAATGGGCATTGCCTCAGACAGATTGAGACCCGGGAAAGGCCTTATCTTAAAAAAGACCAAGGTCTCCCACTGCATCCTGGATCATGTCTAATTGTCCTGATATATGTCTTGCCATTGGACCCAATGGCTCTGGAGGAGAGAGTGAGGCTGATGACTTTGCACAACTCTCCCTCACTTAAATCCAATTCACTTTAAGTCTTGACATCTGTCATGGTCCTCTTTGAGAACAAACGATATTTGGGTGATTTGTCCATAGACAATGTCAGAAGTGGGTCTCGAACCCAGCTCTCTATTCATTACTAGACCAAGCTGTCTCTCCTTTCTATTATACGTATTTATACAATATTTTTGGGAAGTGATTTGGAATCTAGAAAGTGTCACATAGATACAACCTGTTAACTGATACATCTGATCATTCTTCCATCCTTCTGCTCAAAAGCCTTCACTGACCCAATTGTCTATAAGGTAACAAACAAGGTAGTGCTTGACTTGTCTCATACATGCTACCTCCTGTCTCTCTTTCAGGGTACCTTGCTGAAAATAATGTTAGACTTCATTGGCATATTGGTTAGTTTTGGTGAAGTTTTCTTTTTTTTTTGTTTTAGGGAATGGCTCTCTGGGAAAGGGGAGCTAGAGGGATACACGGGGAAAAGTAGATAATATAAAAACAGAAGATAAAATTACATTATTATTTTTATTTAGAGACATCATTGGGGCCCTGAAACACTGCCCAGAAGCATAACAACTTTCTTTTTTGGGAGCTGTAGCTAAAAGAAACTAAAATCACTCCATTTAAATTATATCATCTATATACCTTTGTGGGACATTTATATCATGGGCAGACACTGCAAATGGATATGACCCCATCGAACATGCTGGCTGAATTGTCTTTGAAAAACTGAAAAGTCCTTTTGATGACCTCAAGTTTCTCTCTGAAACAAAGGCCCATCTTTTTAATATCAATTTGTTTTTGCTGTGTCATATGACTGAGGAATTTAACTCTGCAGTCTCTGAAGAACTGAAAATGAGTATTAATCAAAGGACAATGGAAAGGCAAAGAGTGTGTGCACAAACAAGGAATTACAAAGAAGTGATGAAAAGAATGTTGTGGTTGGAGCAGTTTTCTAACCTCTTCTGGTCACTCCCACTCCCCCAATCCCCCATGCAAGTTAGATTAGTTTTTTCCTGAAAAAGTATTAAAACCATTCTTGAAATTTGATTTGAATCCAAGTCCTCTATATCTAAATCCAATTTTCTTTACTGCATATCACTTAGCCTTTCAAGTTACCAAGAAGGGAGGTAAATAGCTAAGGCTTTGGCTACATGTAGAGAGGTAAAGGTTTGGCAATTAGTAAATTTGATCAAAACATGGAATTGCTATGAACGATATCCAAGTGTTAAAAGTCAGTTTCGGGGAAGCTAGGTGGTGCAGTGGATAGAGCACCGGCCCTGGAATCAGGAGGACCTGAGTTCAAATCTGACCTCAGACACTTAACACCTACCAGCTGTGTGACCCTGGGCAAGTCATTTAACCCCAATTGTCTCACCAAAAAAAAAAATTTTTAAAAAGTTAATTTCATTAGTCTTAATTATTCACTATTTTGACCAAATTAACCAGATAATTGCTAAATATGAATTTCATTTTGATTTATACAGATAGATGTACCTTGTTTTATTGCTCTTCACTTTATTGCATTTTGCAGATATGCATTTTTTGTCTGTGGCAACCCTGTATCAAGCAATTCTATTGGTGCTATTTTTCAAATAGCATGTGCTCACATTGTGTCTCTCTGTCACTTGGTATTTCTTACAATATTTCAAACTTTTCCATTGTTTTTTTGTTTTTTTTGTTTTTTTTTGTGGGGGCAAAGGGAGTTAAATGACTTGCCCAGAGTCACACGGCTATTAAGTGTCAAAGGCCAGATTTGAACTCAGGTCCTCCTGAATCCAGGGCCAGTGCTTTATCCACTATGCCACCTAGCTGCCCCAAAAACTTTTCTATTGTTGCAATATCTGTTATGGTGATCTGTAATCAGTGATCTTTTTTTTTTGTTTTTGTTTTTGTTTTTTTTCGGTAAGGCAATTGGGGTTAAGTGACTTGCCCAGGGTCACACAGCTAGTAAGTGTTAAGTGTCTGAGGCCGGATTTGAACTCAGGTACTCCTGAATCCAGGGCCGGTGCTTTATCCACTGCGCCACCTAGCTGCCCTAATCAGTGATCTTTGATGTTACTATTGTAATTATTTGGGGGCACCAGAGACCACACCCATATAAGACAGAAAACTTAATAAATGTTGTGTGTTCCAACTGTTCCACTGACTGGCTCTCTCCCTCTCCTCAAACTTTCCTCTTCTCTGAAACACAACAAAATCAAAGAATATTACATAAACTTAGTTGATAAAGCAGCAACAGGGTTTAAGAGAATTGACTCCAATTTTAAAAGTTCTACTGTAGGCAAAATATCAAATGGCATCACATGCTACAGAGAAATCTTTCATGAAGGGAAGAGTCAATCAATAAAGCAAACTTCATTGTTGTCCTTTTTAAAGAAATTTTTACATAAGACTTATATGAACTGATGCAAAGTGAATTGAGCAGAACCAGGAGAATATTGTACATTGTGATAACATTACTGCAATGATGATAGATTGTGAATGACTTAACTCTTAGCAATACAATGATTCCAGACAATCCTAAAGGACTCATGATGAAAAATGCTATCCCCCTCCTGAGAAAGAACTGATGGAGTCTAATTGGAGATCAAAGAATGCTGTTTTTCACTTTCTGTATTTTTTCCCCTTTGTGTCTGTCTTCTTTCACAACATGACTAATATGGTAATATGGTTTGAATGATTGAGCATGTATAACCTATATCAAATTGCTTACCATAGTGCGGGGTGGGGGGAGGGGGGGAGATGGAGAGAGAAAATTTGGAACTCAAAATTTTTTCAAAAATGAATGTAAAAATTGTATTTACCTGTAACTGTGAGGAAATATTATTAAAAAAATTTTATTGCCACAGCCACCCCAACCTTCAGCAATCACCACCCTGAGCAGTCAGCAGCCATCAACATTGAGGTAAGATCCTCTGCCAGCAAAAAGATAATGACTTGCTGAAGGCTCAGATGATGCCTAGCATTTTTAGCAATAAAGTATTTTTTAGTTAAGGTATGTATATTTAAAAAAAAATACTGTTGAACACTTAATAGACTAAAATATAGTATAAACATAACTTTTATATGCACTGGGAAATGAAAAAATTCATGTGACTCCCTTTATTGCTCTATTCACTTTATTGTGGTGGTCTAGAACTGTACCTTCAATATTTCTGAGATATGCCTGTAATTCAGATATAATATAAACACATGAAAGAAAATAATTTAAATATTTACAAAGCATAGAACTTATTTTTTGTTTTGGTTTCAAATGTCAGGGAGAAATTCCCAGGTCTCAAAATAATCTTCAGCATTTATGCTAATGAGTAGTATTTTTCACCATCAATGAGTGCTGCTGGACTATGGAAGAGGAAAAATGGCATCAAAACCAACTGGATTTTTTTTTTTTTTTTAGTTTCCATTAACTAGTAAATCCCTTCCAACCTAATATAGCACAAGTGCTACCATCACAACCTTTCAGTTTCTCCATTAAGATGGCAATGGACTAAACCTTGCAACTATCATTTCTTCTAATCTACCCTTTTTTCAGTCTCAGGAAATGCATTTTTACCTTGTTACGCTCATTCATGATATTATGTCTTTGAACTTAAATATACGATCAACATTTACCCTTAGTTTGAACTCTTAGACAGTATGCTCCCTGACGACAGGCATTCTATCCTATATAAATTTAATATTCTCTCCTGTGATTAACAATGAGAATCAGCATTTATTAAGCACCTTGAACATACATTTGCATGGCAATCAGCACATAAGGTCCTGCAAGAAAATCCCTTTCTATATTGAGGTTTTTCATCATTGCTCTGATTTTTCTCTTATAACATGACTAATGTGGAAATAGGATTAATGTTATTATGTGTGTGTATGTATATATATATTATTGGAAAGCTTGTATAAACAAAAGTTGAGAAATATCTTTACATGTAATGGGAAAAATACTTTATTAATTAAAAAAAGGAAAAAAAGTCCCACTTTGTACACATTTCTGTATGTGTCTAGATCTTGAGTATGTGTCTTGAGTATGTGCTAAGGATAAAAATACTTGAAAATTCAAACTATTGCATCAGCTTTATTTTTTGTCATGATGTTATCTTCTTCATTATCATGGTCACTCAGTTTCTCAGATGTCATATCTCTGTTCTTGTTTTCTTGTATGGTCTTAATGAACTTCAATTTTGATATGACTTCCTTCTCAGGGGCAGAAACTATTCCTTTATGTGTTCTTCACATAAAGGAAGGGAAACTAGGTGGTGCATGGATAGAATGTTAGGCCTGAAGTCAGGACAACTCATTTTCCTAAATTAAAATCTGGCCTCAGATAGTCACTAGCTGTGTGACCCTGGACAAGTCACTTAACCCTGTTTGCCTCAGTTTCCTCATCTGTAAAAGAGCTGGAGAAGGAAATGGGAAACCACTCCAGCATCTTTGCCAAGAAAATCCCAAATGGGGTCACTAAAGTCAGACATAATTGAAACTACTGAACAACAACAAACACATAAAAGTGGCTGCCAAGAAAATGACATGGTATTTCATTGACACCACAGTGAATATAGTTGTTGTGGGGAGGCAACCACTACAGTAATCTCTTTTGTTTATGTAGTCATTTTAAATACGCTCAATAAGATTCTTTGTTTCAATTTCTTGCCAAGAGGTGACTACCAAAGATTTATATCCTAACTGACCAAAGGGTAAAGTAAGCTTCACAGAAAAGCAGGTTTCAAGGTGCTCCAGGCAAAACTCATATTTCTAAGGGGATATGCCTGAACATTAATCTCATATTCATTAATTTGTTAACAATGTCCTGGCAGCTTCTCCGCTTTCAAAAACAAACAAAAAAGAACCAAGACCTCACATACTGGAGACTTTTCTTTTGTTTATGTTTTGGAGAGGCAGTATTTTATGGTGTACAAAGTGAGCTGGCCTCACTCAGAACTAGAAACTTGAACTCTGTTCAGGTCTGGCATTTGACATACATTGGCAATGTGACTTTTGAAATCATTTAAATGTCATTTAAAATCTCAGAGAAATGGGCAACACTATAAAACTTGAAGTTTTAAAAAAAGGTGACTATCAGGATTGAGAAAATTTGCTTATCTGGGAGCTCCCTATATCAACCAAATCTCTAGTATTATGGTTAACTAACAGAAGAGCCTGACATATAGAGTGATGTTTGATGTACTTAAAAATATTTTCTAAAGGTCTTCTTAAATAGGAAAATCCTAAACCTGACAAACTCTACTGAACTGTTAGGTCTGCAGGGGTTTGGGGGCGGAGAGTAGGGTGGGGTTAGGAGGTGCACATTCATTTTCATCTCTGCCTTTCCTTCCTCCAATTCTTCGCTTTCTGAGGGAGTGGGACAGATTACATGGCAAAATGCTGAGGAGACCGGAGAGGTTGGACCAGGGTAGTTTAATCTGGTGTCTGGGTCGAATGTGAGGAAAATGAAATGTGCAGCTCTCCCCACTAATGCTGATATTGTAACACAGGCATGGTAAAACATAGCATTCATCTTATTGACTCACTGGCTATTGTTGGGGCCTAGGTAAAATGAAAAAGTAGATGACTTTAGCCTTTATTATTCTCATCTTCTGCAATTCCCCATCCATTGGGAATAATTAGTGTTTGAAGCATGCTGTTTTCTGTCCAAAGTCCCCACAATCACAATTGAAACACCAAAATTTTCACTCCCCTTCTATTCCAAAACTGCTCATTGTCCTTTCCACTGTAATTTTAAAAAATGCCTATTGAACTATTGCATCAGCTTTATTTTTTGCCTTGATGTTATCTTCTTCATTATCATGGTCACTCAGTTTCTCAGATGTCATACCTGTGTTCTTGTTTCCTTGTATGGTCTTAATGAACCTCAATTTTGATATGACTTCCTTCTCAGGGGCAGAAACTATTCCTTTATGTGTTCTTCACATAGTTTGGATTTCCAGGCTGGTTTTGATTCATTTAATTAGCAGAAATAATACTAAGGCATAAAGGACTTTTAACACCCCATACTTTAATTTTAAAAAGCTATAGTTATTAGTTAACTCATATTAATGTGTGATTCAAGGGGTGTAGGGGTAGGTATGTCTTTGTAGCCCCTTTCACCTTCTATTGCTTTTCCTGCAATGTTTAAGTCTTCTAGTATCAAAGCTGGACAATAGCCACCACTATCCCCAACCCCAATACAAAGAGTTCAGTACAACAAAATACACTTGGTCTTATAGTTACTTTAGGCATGAGCACCAGAGAAGGTAAGGTGGGCAATAGGAAGGTTATAAAGATGTACTGAAATGCATCATCAGGCAAGGCGGATTAAGTGGTGGTTGCTGAGAAGTAGAGCTGCACAGAGTCCATGATGGGTTTTCTTATACAGAATTATTGTGCATCCTATACAATGACAGGGCCAGCTAACCCAGGGGACAGACAAGAGGAATGACCAGGTTCAGTGCTGGCTGTGTCTGTCAAACTCTTATGAATACATCAAAGCCAGAATAAGACTAAGCAGCACAATATGACCTAGGGTGAAAAGACTGGACATTGAGTCAGAAGATGTAGATTCAAGTCCTAGCTCCAACATTTCCTAGACACGAACAATTCATTTGGACTTCTCTCAGTCTTAATAAAATGGGAACAACAATAACTTGCCTCATCTATCTCAACAAATTATTGAGTAAAGTGCTTTATAAACCTTAAAATACTATATAAAGGAATGATTGTTGTTGATATTACAAACAACAATAACAGGCATTTTTCAAGCTATCCCATATTATCTTAACCATATAATCAATTGGTCTTCTTACCTCTTTCACCTATGTATGAATATATTTACATATGTGTATATGTATATGTATATGTATGCATATAGACAAAGGCATCTATTTTAGGCTAAAAGTAGAACACTGGCTGTTGTTGTTTGTCCTTCTTTCTTATAGAGGACCATGACATCGGGGTGATGTCATCACTTGGACTGAATTAGATTGACAAAGTAAAATTTAGACACCTTGTTTCCAGAGCTAAGGCACAGTAAGCAAACTGCGCCCTGAACTTGATAGGACATCAATCCTTTGCGATCACCCACTGGATGATCTCACCCTTTGGGCTAGTCACACAATTCACCAGGTGTTCTCTAGTCAAAGAGAAACACTGAACAAAGTCAAAATGCCCCGCAAGTGAATTAAACTTGTCACATGCTTGCTGCCCCCTCATCATTAGGGCTACAATTCACTGAGAAGACGCTCGTATAAGTATTGAGATCTCCCCACGATACCCCTGGTTCCCCTCGCTAGGGGTGGCCTCCTGGCATGTGTCTATAGCTCCACCATGCTTTCAAGCCTTTTTCCTCCCTTAGAAAATAAACTTCCTCTCTAATTCCTGACAACGGTCTCTGCCCTATTCTGTGCAGTTTTGGCCATACATGGGTTAGAGACCGGTTCTAGAAAAAGTCTGGTTGACAGAATTTAAGTGATAGAGGTCTGTGCAAGGTCACCAACCTCACTCTCTCTGGAGCCATCTGGGTTCAGTGGCAAAATATATATCTGCATGACTGGAGATGGCCCCAGATTTTTTTTTAAGGCAATTGAGGTTAAGTGACTTGCTCAGGGTCACATAGCTAGTAAGTATCTGAGGTGAGATTTGAAGTCAGGTCCTCCCAACTTTAGGACCAGTGCTCTATCCACTGTGCCACCTAGCTGCCCAAAAGAACACTGGTTAATACATATAGAAAGAACAACTAGTAAACTGGTTCTCTACATAAGTTAAACACAGAATGTTTAGGAAGGCACCTTTGATGTCATACAGTCCAAACTCTTTTTTTTTTTTTTTTAGCAGATGATGAAACAGGACCAACCAGAGAGCTGAAATAGCTTGCACAGGTCACACAACTAATAGCAAAATAGCATTAGGACCTAGAATCTAAAAGCAAAAGGTCCTTGAATAGCAATAGTACCAAGAATCTATGCTTCCCAGTTCCTAATCCAATGCTCTTTCTATAATATCATGCTAAGCCCAGGTCCCTATTATGAAATTGTAGAAATTAAAAATATATTTTTCAATGACTAAAACCACTGATGATTTTAATCAAGGTATTAACCTCTTACTTAAATGATTAACCTTTATAATCGTAGTGTAAACTGAGTCACTCTTATTTATCAAATGTCCTTCCCCACTTAAGCTAGTGTTCAATGTGTATTACTTAATAGTTATACTTGTATATTAACTCAGATAAAAGAGTATTTTAGTCAATAAGAATAAGGCATCTTATCTAAGTTAAGCAAATCCATTATAGAGTATATAAGAAATGTGGGTGAGGGATGACGTTACCATCTACCTTTTAACCTGGCTTTTTGCTATTCAGTGTTAAAATGAAAAACTCTTTTCTATGTTCAAAATAAATATGATTACATACAATAAATCCACAAGATTAATTTTACTTGGATCTTGAGTGTTATATTTTAAGGCTTTATAAAACAAAGACTCTACAGCATGAAATCTGTATAAGTTAAGGAAAATATAATCTTAGGGTTCCAGTCCAAATTTGGTCTGTTAATCAAACCAGTCCATGGTGATTCCTGGTATGTGTTTTCCAAATATCTGGGCAGCAATATGTCATCCTGCTCTCTGCTGTATGTCTGGAATGGACAAACACTAAGCTTAAGATTCCTTCTTTTTCCAGCTGAGAAGGCAGACTTCTGGCAGAATGGTTACCAACCATATGCCCTGGACCACACCACCTTCTTCTTAAATTCAGGGAGAAATCTCAAGGCTAGAACTGTAGCTAGGGAAACAAAACCCACAAAGTATATTATTGCTTTGTGTAGATCTGTACAAGTCAGTTTTTATCTAAAAAGGTACAGGAATAGAACTTGTCCTCTTTTCCTTCAGAGTCAGTTTTATTCATGTCCTGTTTCAATCCCTCCTAAGTCCCAGTGAATCAGAGTAAGGAAATACCTCAAGAGCAGAAAAAATTTGAACTGTGTGGAAAACAAGGTCTTTAACTCTGAAGAGGCAGGAAGAAACAAAGTTGTTGGATAAAAGACTTAGACCTGGAAGACACCTTCAAATCCAAGTGCTTCATTTTACAGGTGAAGAAACTGAGGCTGAGAGAGGTGAACTGACCTCCCCAGGGTCACACAGCTAACAAGTATCTTGGACAAGATTTGAATTCAGGTCTGCTAGATTCCAGGGTCAGAATTCTATCCCTTATAACGTGCAATATATAGAACGAAACTTCTAAGCCATGGAGCTCCATACACTTAGATCATGTTTTTGATAGCAGCCTGAGTGAGCAAGAAGCTGCCACAGCACTTAGCATTTTGGTGATAAAAGTCATCTGTGAGAAAGGGGATTATTGTCATTCTAATCTGGTGAGACCCTGGTTACTCTGGTGGGGGGCCTTCTGCTTTGGAACCAAGGATATGCTTCTGTGAGGCACTAAGGGCAGCACAGGAAGCCATCAGCTTTTTTTTCTTTTCATTTCATTTACATTTCATCCTAAGTGCTAACATTCCAATTTCTTCTAATGATCTTAGTAAAGGTATAATTAATTAGCACCATTATAGGCAGTTAGGTCACACTTGTAGACAGAGTACTGGGCATGGAACCAGTAACACCTGAGTTCTAATCCAGCCTCTGACACATATAAGCTGTGTGACCCTGGGCAAGTCACTTACACCTCTGTTTGTTTCAGTTTCCTCAACTGTAAAATATGGATGATAATAGCACCTACCTCACAGGGTTGTTGTTGTGAGGATCAAATGAGATATTTATAAAACACTTAGCTCAGTGCCTAGAACATAGGAGGAGTTTACTAACTTCTCTTCCCATTTTCCAAGTGTTTGTTCTTGTGAAAACTGGAACCTTAGACCCCCCTCAGTTCTAATTCACCCTCATCTGACCATTGTTCAAGACCAAGAATTGCCACTAAGCTTTGGCAAAATCTTTTTTTTTTTTTTTTTGGTGAGGCAATTGGAGTTAAGTGACTTGCCCAGGGTCACATAGCTAGGAAGTGTCAAGTGTCTGAGGCTAGATTTGAACTCAGGTCCTCCTGACTCCAGGGCCAGTGCTCTACCCTCTGTGCCACCTAGCTGCCCTCTTTGGCAAAATCTTAATGACCGACAAGGAATCCTATAAAAATGCGGCACCATCAGGTTACAAAGTAATGGTTGAGATACTTTAGTCTGAATTAAAATGAAAAGCTGTCATTTTAATTGAGCAGATCAGTGGAGTAGGTTCGGTTACTTTATATTGTTTATTTACATGCCCACAAATACATAATCCTTTCAGTATAAATTAAGGCAGTCCTGCTGTATCCTCTTGAATGAACCTTCTAAAAGTTTCTTTTATCTTATGATTCCAAGGGTTTTAGGTTCCCTCAGTAAAATAAGATTCTTTAAAATTTCAGGGGTGTGAGAGTTGTTGAGCCCTTATGAAATCAAGAATATAGCAGCGGCTGGACTCAAAAAGAGGTAAATCCAAGTAAATTTGTACCTCTCTAAACGGGTTTTCCAGGTTCCAACCTGCACCAGCTGTTGGTTGATGTTATGCCCTGAGGCAATATCTGTTACTGGTAAAAGATTGTGGGCCAAGCCTAGGATCATTCATTAAAGGAAAATCAAACTCTAAGAAAAATGGAAAGACAAAATCTAGGTCTCTAAAGAAAGAATATCAGCCACAGTACCATAGAATCTCAGCATTGGAAGAGACCTTAGAAGTCTTTTATTTCAATGTCTACCTGAGGAATGAATCTCCTTGCAATGAATCTCCCTGAAAAGTTGTCCATCTGAATTCTTTCAACGAGGGGAAAGAATTCAATTCCATTTTTGGACAGTTGAAGTCAAGTCATACTCTGCGCTCCATCAAGGAAGCAAAGGGTCACAGTGGGAGATCACTAAGTGAATTTTCTCAAGGTAAGTAGTGCTGGGCAGCTAACAAGCATTCATTAAGCATCTACTACCTACCAGGCACTGGTGCAAAAAGCTGGGGATACGAAAGTAAAAACCCAAACAGTTTCTGCTTACAACACATACTATTATCTGAGTAAATACACAAGTAGATCATAAGGTACAGAGCTCTCTGTAGCTCATGTTTCTGGATTACAAAGCCACAGGGTGGGATTGTCAAATCTGGTGGCAGGAATAGGTCCCAATTAGTGTGAATAAATGGCACAGTCCCTGAAGTGTTCACATTATTTAAATCTGTACTATATAATTTCCATTGGGCTGCACTGCCAATAGAGCAAGTTTGAACATAAGAGACCACTTCATGGGGTTGACTCTTCACACTAATCTGCATCTACCTACAGCTGACAAGCAATACTAAAACTTATAGAGTGATTTACAATTTATAAAGTACTTTCTTATACACTTTGCTTTCCCAATGCAAAATTAATATCTCTCTTAGAAAATGTTATAAAATAATAAGGCTAGGGCGCATCATGACACACCGAATGGTCTTTACACAGGTGATAGAAAAAGCATAAAAAAAATACCTCTCAAAACATCTCTGGAACTTGCTGAGAGTGCTTCTTGAGGACTTTCCATAATACTGAATAGCCAATCAATGAACTAGGGTAAAATGAAATGCAGTATTAGTGAAGAGATCTCAGCCATCAAAAAACAATTACTTGGGACTGGACAAAAGCCAGATTATTAACAAACATAAGGATATTTGAGTCTCACAGAATTCGGAATCTGACCAATAAACAATGGTGGCACGTGGTCAAGGGGGTTTTAAGTCTCTTTCATGAGGGGAACTGACTGTACCAAACTTAAATTCAGTTTCCTGATTCACTAAATTACACAGTAAACAGTTTTAAGTATTTACAGCTGGGTGAGATGACAATAATCATGTTTCAGTTGTCAAGGAAACCGTATGATTTAAATACCATTGAAGACATGGACCTGGGTGACAACAGTAGGAAAAGTGCTGGGACTGGAGTCAAGAAGACCAGAGTTCAAATTTGGTCTTAGAAATTTAGTAGCTGTATTACTTTAGGCAAGTCACATAAATCTGTGATTGCCTCAGTTTCCACAATTATAAAATGGGAATAACCCCATTTATAGGAATAAATGAGATATTTGTAAAGTACTAAGCACAATGCCTGGCCCATAGAAGGTACTATATAAATCTTAGTTGTTGTTATTATTAATGCCAAATAATGTAAAATAAGTTATAGCAAAAGGAAAACATACTGTGTATGAAAAGCTTTTTTAAAAAATAAAAAGTTGTAATTTTATTGCCTAAATCAATATATTTAATTTTTTTTGTTTTTGTTTTTGTTTTTGTTTTCCCAGGGCAATGGGGGTTAAGTGACTTACCCAGGGTCACACAGCTAGTAAGTGTCAAGTGTCTGAGGCCAGATCTGAACTCAGGTCCTCCTGAATCCTGGATCAGTGCTCTATCCACTGAGCTACTTAGCTGCCCCTCTTTTATGAATTTTTGAAATATGACATCTAGGTTTTTACTTTGGTCATGATTTTCAGGAAATCTGATGATTCTTAAATTATCTTTCCTTAACCTGTTTTCTAGGCTTGTTTTTTAATTAATTAATTTGCTCTTATAGCATTTTAAGCTTCAAACTCTCCTTCCTTCCCTCCCCACTCCACATTAGAGAAACCTACCATTTGAGAGATTTATAAATATATGTAACAACATATTATGCATGCTTTTAGTTACCAGTAGGATAGCATCTTCCTTTATAGGTTCCTTACAATTGATTGAAGTATTTACAGTACTAAGAATAATTTGATTGTTTATAATTATTCTTTTTTTTTTAGTGAGGCAATTAGGGTTGCCAAATTTGAACTCAGGTACTCCTGACTCCAGGGCCGGTGCTCTATCCACTGCGCCACCTAGCTGCCCCTATAATTATTTTTTAAACAATATTACTGTTACTATATACAACTCTTTATTGGTTCTGTTCACTTCACTCTTCATTATTTCATGCAAGTCTTTCCATGTTTTTCTAAAATCAACCAGGTCATCATTTCTATAGCACAGTAGTATTCCATCACAATCACATACCATAATTTGTTTAGCCATTCCCCAATTGATAGTCAGTCCCTTAATTTCCAGTTCTTTGCTACCACAAAGAGAGTTGCTATAAATATATCAGAACATATAGGTTCTTTTCCTTTTTCCCTGTTCACCTTGGGAAACAGATCTGAAAGGGGGCAGCTAGGTGGTGGAGTGTATAAAGCACTGGTCCTGGATTCAGGAGGACCTGAGTTCAAATTTGGCCTCAGACACTTGACACTTATTAGCTGTGTGACCCTGGGCAAGTCACCTAACCCTCAATGCCCTCCCCCCCCCCCGCCCTCAATAAGGGAAACAGACCTGATACTGGTATTGCTAGGTTTATGCAGTTTTATAACTCTTTAGGTATAATTCCTGATTGCTCTCCAAAATGGTTGGATCGGTTCACAGTTACACCAAGAGTGTATTAATATTTCAATTTTTCCATATCTCCTCCAACATTTGTCATTTTCCTGTTCTATCTGATAGGTATGAGATGATATCTCGGTTTTCCCAATTTTCTATTTATATAATCAGTTATGATTCAAAGAATTTTTTCATATCACTATATATAGTTTTGATTTCTTCACTGAAAAACTGCCTGTTCATATCCTTTGAACATTTATCAATTAGGAAATGACTCATCTAGGTCATGTATCCATTTTGACCTTATCTTGGTAAATGGTGTAAGATGTTATCTATACCCAATTTCTGCAGGACTGCTTTCCAGTTTTCCCAACAATTTTTACCAGTGTATGTGTTCTTATCTCCAAACCTTACATCTTTACATTTGTTAAACATAAGGATACTGTAATAATTTAATACTGTGTATTGCATATTTACTCTGTTCCACTGGTCCAACTTTCTATTTTTTAGCCAGTACCAGATAGTTGCAATAAGTACTGTCTTATAATATAGTTTAAGATCTGACATCACTGAATCTCCTTTGTTTATATTTTTTCATCAATACATTTGATATTCTTGACCTTTTGTTCTTCCAAATAAATTTAATTATTATTCTTTCTAGCTCAATAAAATAATTTTTGGTGGTTTAATTGGGATGGCATTGAATAAGTAGGTTAGTTTAGGTAGAATTGTCATTTTTATTATACTGACTCTGCTACCCACTAATGAACAATTAATATTGCTCCAATTATTTAAATCAGACTTTATTACTATAAAAAGTGCTTTCTAATTATTCTCATGTAATTCCTGAGTTTGTCTTGGCAGGTATGCTCCCAGGTAGTTGGATTATTGTTTTTTGACAGTAGGTACATTACACGTTCTAATTTTTTCAGTCCTTTGTTCAAATATTTCTCATCGTCTCATGGAATCACTGTGTGGCTTGATACATTCTATTTTTTTTTTCCAGAGTCTACTATTTGTAACTTTGGGGTTTATTTTTTGTTGTTGTTGTTTTGTTGTCTTTTTGTTTGTTTGTTTGTTTTGGGGGGGGGGCAATGACGGTTAAGTGACTTGCCCAGGGTCAAAATGCTAGTAAGTGTCAAGTATCTGAAGCTGGATTTGAACTCTGATCTGCCTGAATCCAGGGCCTGTGCTTTATCCACTGTGCCACCTAGCTGCCCCCAGAGAGTCTACTACTTGAGGAAGGTTTTCTACATTTTTGTACTAGTCTTCTTCCAATTTTTTCCTTAAGAGCTATAATTCCTTTTTTTTTTTTTAAAGGCTCTTACTTCATTTCTTCCATAAGCTCTGGGAATCTTTGTGGCCAAGTCATTCTTTTTTTCTGATGTACTTCCTTCTGATGTACTTGCACTTCCTGTGGAGACACTCTTTTCTTCTGGGTTTACCTCTTGGGTTTCTCCTAATCCATGGTATTTCATTATTACATTAGGAGGTCTTTTACTATGTACTTATGCATCCATCACAAGTTCCTGTGACTCTGCCCCACTCTCTTGCCCTTGTACGGGTTGTCTAGGCCCCAGTTTTACCCCTCTGGCAACGCAGATGCCACTGTTGCTGTATTGTCACAGTTTTGGACGGTTTGGAGGGATCCTAGTTCTCTTTCCTCCTTTCTCAGCTGCTCTGGCCCAGGTCAAGGACTTAGGCATGGAGAACAGCCTTGCCCCCAGCCTAAAGCCTTGGTTTCTGCCTGTCTCTCATTGGCCTCATTTTCCACCTGGCTGCACTACTGCTCTGACTTCTCCATCATGCTCCAGGAAGCTAGAAAATCTCGTGAGAAATCTGATCGGCCTTTGTCCTCATGTCTCATCATTTCCCTCTGCCCCGCTGATGAGGGGACAGAGCCATAAGTTCCAAAGCCTCCACTTAAGGAGGAAGCTCAGAACACACATCTCTTCATTTCCCACGTGACTGTACGACCCCTGGGATGTCTCTGACTTCACCATACCTGCCACCTCACCCCACACCTCCGACTCTCCAACTTCCTTTTGTGTGTGGTCTTCCCATGTTAGAGTGTAGGCTCCCTGTGGGCAGAGACAATCATTTGGATCCCTAGACCTTAGTATAGTGCCTGGCAAATAGTAGGCATTTAATAAATATTACCTGACTACCGACTTGCCCATATCTCTGTAACTTTCCCCTTGTAAATCACCTTGCGGGGTTTTGTCCCCTGCAGTGATTCTGACTAGAAACTGGAAATGATGGTTTCTTTTACCCTTCTAGAGGATTCTACTCACAAAACCATTAGACGGTGAGTTACTAGACAGCAGGTACTGCTGTTGGCCTTTCTCTGTATCTTCAATGCTCCTATATTAGGCATTTAATAGGTCCTTGTTGACTTGCCTGGGAACTGTCCCATTTCTGTCCCCTTGGGCATACTTTTACTGGGAGCTGGCTTTGTCCCCTGCTGTGGCTCCTCTAGGCCAGGGGTGACTCTCACCGGTGGTTAGGCACCAGTGAGTCTGTCGTCTTGTATAGTCCTGATAGAGACGGAACAGCTTATCGGTGTTTCTCTTTGGTTTTAGTCATCACTGCTTCATCTGCTGTTCTTTGCTGCAGAATTTCTTAGAGGAATCAGCCTTGGCTCTAACACTTCATGTCACCATCTTTACCAGCCTCTTTTAGACATCATTTTACTTCTACCTTAAGGTTTTAAGATTGCCTATGTGTGAGTTATATGTGAGCCGGCATGCACGCTCACGCATGCGTATGCCTTTAATACCACGCAACATGGACACTGTCTTTTTTTTCAAAAATATGTTTTCCATTATCCCATTTACCCTAGATCACAGAGGCTTTACATTTTCCTGGCAATGGGGGAAGGTTGCATAGTAGAGCCTCTGCTTTGATCCAAGTTTCACTTAGGCCACCACAGTGCTGCTCCCCAGCAGCGACTGCTGAGGAGAAAAAAAGGCTGCCAGCCTTGATGAGGAGATGACTTTTAGCTTTACCTTTTGTGTTTGCTCCTTCCATGGTTCTTTGCTTAGCAGAAGCGGCATACTGCTGGGAAGGAGGGTGAGAGTCTCTTGCAAGGTGACCCTGTTGATTGGACTCTGGCCAAGATAACCAGAAGAGAAGCCAGCCACACCTCCTTCCTGGTGCCATGGCAACCAGCTGGCACTTAGTCCAAGCAGGAGAGGGGCATCGTGGTCACCCCATGCAACCACAGAAGCTGCAAAGAGCAGCAACAGGAAGTTGGTAGCCTAAACAGGAAACAGGCACAAATTGGGTCAAGTGTTTTAGCAACTTAAAAGATAGGGGTACACATACAAACCCACCCACACCATACAGCTAAACATTTCCCTTCACAATCCACAAAAGAGGGACTCCACTATATGGGAAGTGGAATTTCCAAGGCTCAGGGAAGACAAGTTCTGTTCTAAAGATAGTTTAGGGGGGTCTACTTCCCCTTCTGAGTAAAAAAGAAAAACCTGGGCATCCCAGTCAAACATTGCATAACTAGAAGTTACAAAAAAGCTTATGATACATTTAAAGAGATGTTTTATGAAAAATTTACACTGACTGCAAGGCAATTTGACAAATAAGACTTGCCTTTTTTTTCAGAGTAGAGCTATTTTGATGTTATTAAATGAAAATAAGCAATATCTGGGAGGGGGAATAGAGAGGAAGTATACCCTAATAACACCTAATATCACTTGTGGAAACTTAGAACATAAAGAACTCCACAGGAAATCCAGGCCCTGGTTCAAAAAACTAACGTAGGGCACATGGTCTTTATCCACTCAGCAAACATGATGCCAATGAACTTTAGCAAGAGTAAAGCAAACTAATAAAAGCACATAAAGGATAGTGGAGCCAGAGGAATGACAAGAAGTGGGAAGGAGTTGCTTGTATTTTATTTGGGGAAGGCAGAAAACAGATTCAAATCTGTTTCTTCTATCCATGTTAAGCAATCCAATAAAGGTTAGGCACATCCCTGTGCACCTACCACCTAAGCCATTTTCAGGTGCACAGACTGTAGGCTGGGCCTCTCATTGCCTTTGTTCTTTAAGTGCTGCAGTCGCACTGGAGGCCCAGAAGTCTGTTTCATTTAAAAGATTTTTCCAAAGGCAGCTCTGGATAATTTAAATAGCACAGTGAGAACACCCACTTTCTTCTGGCGGCAGTGTGATGGCACTATTGTTTTTCAAAAATAAAAGGCAGGAGGAAAATAAAAGCAACCCGGCATTAAACATTCCCTCGTTGGAGCATAAATACAAGCCCTAAATTTTGAGGAAGCTACAAATTACTTCTATAGATTGTACCTCTTCAAGAGCCACATTCTCAACAGATGCTGACTTGTAAGCAACATTTCTAATGTAGCCCATCAGTTCCAACAGCCACTCCATTCTCTTCAGCACTCCTGAAAAGACAAGGATATTTTCTGACTAGGGATATGGGTAACAGTTTTCCTTTGAAATGCAAAATAGAGCAGTAATAACCATGGTAACCAAAGAGGAACACCTGGTGAGGACTCCATCAAACAATTCCAAGTTCTCACTGTAATATTGTTGACCTGTGACGGAACAAAAGATATTTCTTTGACGCTGTGAACATCGGGGTTTTGTTATTAATGTTTGAGGAAGATGGTTGGCTTGGCTTCTGTTAACTAATTATTCTTTAAATCTACTGCTACTAATGCTACACCAGAGTTGAAATTAAGTCGTTGACATTTCTTCTTTGGTGTTAAAAAAAATATCAAAGGACTCTTTCACTGGTAGTAAAACTTTTGACTCTTGGAATCAAAACCTCTTCTTTGCTGGGGTTAAAAATGATCAATTCATTCATTTTAGCAAACAAATACAAACAAACAGTGATTGCAGGGGAAATGAATAGGGAAAACACCAGCATGGAGTCTGGGTTTTTTTCTTTTTTTTATAGTAGTGACTTGAAAACAACAAAGACTTTCTCAGCCTCAGCCACATTTTCCAAAAACTCAGTCATTTTAGATCTTTTGATGCACTGTTCATTCATTTTCTTGTATGTTTATAAGGAATGCCTGTAAAGGCAAAATGACTGAGTAGATGGAGTACTGGAATATTTAAGGTCTGTCTGTGACACTTATTAGGTATGTGACATTGCCCAAAACACTTAACCTCAATATGCCCAAGTCAACTCTCTAGGATTTATCTCATACACAGGTAGCACCTGAATAGGTGTAGGGGGCCCCACAATGGAAATCCCCCACATTGAATAAATTATTTGTCCCTTGTTCCAATGTGAGGGATGTGTATTGTGTTTGTTTGACTAACAAATGCCTGTTTTTAGGTAATAAATACAGTATTTTAAGATCATTGGGTAAGCACTGAAACAGACATCTCAAAAAGGAAAGCTATCAGCTTCAATGTTATTCCTGTACACCACACAGCTGGCAGTTCAAGACTGATACTAACCGAATTTGACCCCTCAGATCTTCCATAAAACACTATAATCACATTTGCTAATTTTTGCCCCATACATCCAGTAACTTTTGTAACTGACAGGAAATTGGGGCAAGAAAGCTATACAGAACCTATTTAGTACCATGAACTTGAGTCTCTGAAGTTCTAGATTACCATTATTTGCTTAAGCAGTGTCAATGCTAAGTCTGGAAAGAGGTTTTTTACCTGGAAGCTACAAAGTTGTTTTTTTAACATTATTTTGATAACTATATTTCAATGTCACTGTCTTCCTTTGTAACCCTCTACATTTTATTTGATGCATCTAAAATGTTAATCTGCATAAGGGTCCATAGGATTCACCATACTGCTAATGGGATCCATGACTTAAAAAAAAAAAAAGGTTAAGATCTCCCGCTCTAGGAATTATTAAAAGAAAAACATACAGCAGGGAAGGTGGAAGAACTTTCTGTATGAGGTGAGTCCTTTCTCATGCGATCATCCATGTGTTATATTTGTCTTTTTGAAAAAAGCATTTGGGCAGCTAGGTGGTACGGTGGATAGAGCACTGGCCCTGGATTCAGGAGGACCTGAATTCAAATCCGACCTCAGACACTTGACACTTACTAGCTGTGTGACCCTGGGAAAGTCACTTAACCATCACTGTCCCACACAAAAAAATTTAAAAATAAATTTAAAATAAAAAAAATTTAAAAAGTAAAGCATTTGGTCTAAATCTTGTACAGATCTGGGCATTTTAGAAGGTGCATCCCATTTTATGAGTTGATCATATGGCAGTCAGATTCTGTAACAGTCATCTCAATAGTAACCTTTGATAAGACTGCTTGCTTTGGAAAATAAAACAACAACAAAAACAACAACCCCCAACCCCCAACAGCCCATGTACCAATGGAAGCTATTCTAGGGTTGAGAACATAAAATGGTAAGCAGAGCCAGTTGAAGTGTTTCCTGTTCAGAAAGGTGAGGGTAATCTGTTCTAAGATGTAGAAGAAAGAGTCCTAGTTTCCATAGTCTAAAGACCTGGCTTTTATAGTTCTGGCTCTGTCATTTCCTATCTATGTAACTTTGGGTAAATCAATTAACCTCTCTGAGTTCCCCAAGCTATTAAACATGGAAAATAATACTTGAACTAGCTACCCTCACAGGATTGTTGCGAGAATCATTTGATCCTCACATAAAACCTATAGAGTATACCGGAACCAATAAAGCACTATGTAAATTTAAGCTTTCCTTAATAATCGCTTATACCAGCTAGCACTTATATACTTGCAAAGTGCTTTATATACATTATCTTTTATGAAGCTTGCAATAACTCTGTGAAATATGTGGTTTTATTATTTCCATTTTACTGATGAGGAAATTGAGGCTGAATGAACTTAAGGGACTTGCTCAGGGTCATAAGTATCTGAAGCAGGATTTGAACTCAGGCCTTCTTCCTCCAAGTCCAACACTATCTCTCCACTGTGCCACCTAGGTGCCTCGATCTTAGTATCATCGTCTGATAAGCCAGAACTTTTATTGGGTCAGCAGAGCAAATCACGATCAAAAGCTGAAAGCCCTTCATGTGGATACCTTCTATTTCTAATCCTAGAAAAGACCAGCTGCTTCAAACAAGACTGTAATCATAGACTGGGATCTGGAAGAGATATGGAGGTCACTTTATCCCAACTCTCATTTGAGAGAAGAATCTGAGGACAAGAGAAGTCACAGGACTTGCCCATAGTCACGCAGCTGTTCAGTATTTGGGGATCTGAGGCCAGGGCTCCTGGATTCCACGTCCAGCACACTACCCACTGTAATCACCCTGCTTCTCCCTGGAAGCGCCCGGAAGGTTGGGCTTTTGTCGGTTTTCACCTCTGAATCCCCAATCACTAACACAATGCTCAACAGAGTAATCCTAAATTAAAATGTATATTCCTATGATGCTATAAGATTGATAAAGTACAACCCTGTGAAGCAGGAGATACAAGTCATATCCCTCTCATTCTATTCACGAGGAAACAGGTTAAAAGAGGTTAATGAGTTGCTCATTTACAGTCATGTAGTTAGGACATGCTATATAGTTGTTAGGGGAAACCAGGTCTCTTGACTAAATTCCGCACTCATTCTTTTTCAGATGAATAGAAAATAACCGTTCCTTTCTATCTGATGTTTTACTAACCTGTCTAATTAGTATTACTAATATATCCTCCATTCCTGGAGTGTTCTTGTCTCCAGCTCCTGAACTCCCTGACTTCCTTCAAATTTCAGCACAAATCCTACCTTCTACAAAAGTCCTTTCCCAGTCTCAATGCTGGTGACTACCCTAAGATTACCTCCAATTTATCCTGTCTATCTCTTACATGAACATAGTTGTCTGTAACTTGTCTCCCCCATTAGAATGCCTCTATCTGCAGCCCCAGCACTTCACACAGTGCCTTCTAGAGCAGCCATTTCATAAATGCTGGATGGCTTGATTTAATGAAGAAAAAGAAATATAATCTAGGGACATCAAAAAGTTCACGAAATTCTCCCACGTATGAACAGTTTGAACCTTGTCTCCAAAGGACTACTAAATAATTCCTTTTAATAAGTTGAAGATAAAGAAGCAATATACAAATAAAATTTGAAGCAGATCACCCACCTTCCCCCTTTACAAAACAAATATACTCACTTTTGCTTCAATGTGCCCTCACCTGTGTTTGTATGGCTTATAATCCGTGCATGATATAAACCATGTAACATCATCCAAGCAATTGTTTCTTTGTCTTGACATCGAACTGTGGCCTCAATCAAATCATTCCAATGCATCAGGGGAAATCGACCTTGAGAGACTAAATATACTTTGACAAAGGCAGCCTTCTTTATGTTGTTCTGAAAATGGCAAATCATTTAGCTACCATTAATTTAATCTATCTCTGGGTTTGCTGTGCCCCCAAGGGCTAGGCTAAAAGCAGAGAGGCTGACTCTGAAGTTGGCCACCGCTCCAAATGCTAGGACGGTTTATTCCTGGCAGGAGGCTACGTTGCCTGTTTCTGTATTCTATTAAAATTGTCCATTAGAGATGGTAGGTCTTGATGGCAGGCACTATCTTTCTTCATAGATATTATAAATGTGTTCAGAGGTTAATTAGTGAGAACATTTGATAAATACATCCCAGAAATAATGGGCTCTAGTGTTCCCAGTGCATGACAGGACAACAGGCTCTCAGAGGGGCACAATAACTCTTTTGGGCCATTTACTCTACTGTAGTGGTCATGTGCTAATAGTACTCTGGGGACCCAAATGGGTAACATGCCAACCATAGGCCTTTTACTGCCAGGAACTGCTCTAGACACCACACCTCCAACAAAATTACCAGGCTGTGAAAGACAAGGGCTGCATCTCCTATTTCTTTTGTGTCCTTGCAAAGTGCTAAATGCAACTTCTGTGTCTAACAATTGGGAAATGGCAGAATAAACCATGGTTTATCAGTGTAATATAATATTATTGCACCATAAGTAATGATCTCCATGAAGAACTTTCAGAAAAACAAAAAGACTCAAACAAAGGGTCACAGAACAAAGAACATAGACTCAGAATGTACACATTAACTATGGCTATAAAGAAAATAACAGAAGCAAAATCTGAGAACAGAAAGGGAGATAGAAATAAACAAAAATATTGCTATTGCTCTTTTGCCACAAGTTTATATAGCATGCTTAACAAATTATAATAACTAAGAGTTAATAGGTACATTTATAATTTTCTTTTAATTTGACTCTTTTTGTTTATTAAGTTGATAGTTATTTTTAAAAACAATACCAGGTATTTAATACTTATTTTTAATGCTCATTCATGTTTCTAAAATATTTGAGGCTTCCCAATAACCTGAGGCAATCAGGCTAAATGAATTTAGATTCTTATATTCAAACTGGTAACTGGATCCATTTTGCAATTAGTCACTTAAAGGCTGGAAGCAAGATGGCTTCATCTGAAAAGATCCAACACTACACTGATTCACTAATTTGAATCTTCAACCCAGAAAAAACCCCAAAACTTCCAAAATAAGATTCTGATATCATTACCTGAGTAATACGGGTAATACGATGTAGCTCTGCATCTGTCATTTCCAAAAGGCATTTTGCTGCATTGATGTACAGATCGACATCACTTCTCTGGCAGAGAAAAATTCCAAGCATATAAAAATGTATTTAGGCACCTGGAAAAAAAGCCTATTTCAAATCTTTTAAATAAAAGAAAAACCACCTCTTCTTGGTATTCCTTTGTGCCAAAAACAGATGTGATAAGATTTTCTACCTTAATCAAATACAAGAGAATTGACAATTCTGTTTTTTGAACTGTATTTAATTTTCCCATTGCAGTTAGAGGAAAAAAAAAAAAACGTGGGCTCAGATATTTTTCATTCCTTTGTGTATTTTTGACATCTCAAAAAAAATGGCTTCTGTCATCTGTGGGCCATTTTGTTGTTGTTGTTGTTGTTAATCTAAAGAAATCAAGACAAAGGTGTCTCCCCAGCCTACTAGTATTTTGATAGTGTTCTTCCTTCTGAAATCTCTTAAAATATGTAAACTTATGGAAATATTCTTCCCTGAATATTCTCTAAGCAGACTCTCATGTGAAGTTTCTTCTATTTCATTTCTAAAGTCAGTTATACTGCAAAGAGACCTTGAGTGAATTCTCTGGCTCAGTACTCGATGATCTATGTCCAGTCTGCACTAACCATAGGCTCTAAATTTTAAACCTCGACAACCCAGATCTTGAAAGGGAAAACACTCCCAGGAAAGAAAAGAATGTGGCCATTTCTCATTAATTCCCCACCCACTTTCTTAAAACATTTACCTCCTTGCCTTGCCAAAAAGGTTGTAAAAAAAAATCCTAAATATAAATTATAAAGGAATGCAAATATTTTTGCTTCTTACCCGAATCTTGTTTGGCAAAAGATCAAAGATTCTCTCAGTAGCCAAGCAAAGGAGACTCCAGAGGTATTGAGCTGGACTGGGCAGCTTCATAGCCTGGCTAAGTCCCTGTAAGGCACTCTGACATAACTCAGGATTCTGGACAGCGAGAGTAGCTTCAAAAAGCTGCACCATAAACACTTCAATGAAAACCTGAAGCTGGTCCTCAGAAACATGTTTCATCCACAGTGGCAGAGACACCAAAAGGTACTTCTTAGTTTTCAGCTGGAAGCAAAACAGGGCACTTGATGTAAACAGTAGAGACTAGTCAAAGGCCTGTATACTACACAGAACCCTACATTCTGTCAGCTAATAAATGTAATGAACAGTCACAGAAGTTCATGGCTCTTCTTTATCTATCAACACAAATGTTTCCCCCACCAAAAAGTTTTGTTAATGTTTGGATTTAATTTTCCCCATAGTTTCACAAACCAATGGAGTCATGATTTAGGTAACAATCGCGGTTGTTTCCTCTTAGTAATATCGATATGTGTGTGTGTGTTTGTGTGTGTGAGAGAGTGAGCGCGAGAGAGAGAGAGAGAGAGAGAGAGAGAGAGAGAGAGAGAACAGTTTTAGCCATGTTATTCAGCTTTAAACATATGCTCTTTTTGGCCAGTGGAATAAAACAATGTTATAGCCAGACATGGATGGTGGAGTACACATGTAATCCTGCTACTGGGGGAAGCTGAGGCTGGTGGATCGTTCGAGTTCAGAAATTCTGAGCTGCTGTAGGGCTAAAGCCTATGGAGTGTCTACACTAAGGGGTGAGCCCACAGCAGCAGAGTGCCGGCAGGCTGTCTTCAGAGGAACAAACCAGCCCAGGATGGAAAAAAAAAAAGTAGTCAATTAAAGTGTCTGTGCTAATTGGCCCTGGAAGTGAACACTGAATTTCCAGCCTGGGAAAGTCCAGGAGACCTAGTCTCTAAAAAGAGGGAAAAAAAACTAAAAAAAGATGGAAAAAAATTAAAATATTGTTTCTCAAAGAACACAGAAGTGGATATTCTCTTTAGTTTGGAAAGGCTATACTTTTGTGAAAGAAAATTCCCAGGAAAGGAAAAGGCTAAACCATTCAAGTCCATCATCATTGTCGTTGTTGTCGTCATTGTTATCACCATCATCATCACTAATGTTTATATAGCACTTAGTATGTGCCAGGGACTGTGCTAAGTGTTTTTACAATTATTGTTTCATTTGATCCTCACAACCCTGGGTGGTAGGTGCTATTATTATCCACATTTTGAAGATGAGGAAACTGAGGTAAACAACTTAAGTGACTTTCCCAGGGTTGGATAACCAGTAGGTATCTGAAGCCAGATTTGAATTCAGGTTTTCCTGACACCAGGCACAGCACTCTGTCTGCCGGGCCACCTAAATACAGGGAAACATTATACTACAGTTTGCTGTATACCTCTCCATATCAATACCACTGTGTATTAGCACCTTAATTTGAAACACACAGGTCTGGAAAAAAATGGATCATGACCTAGTAATATTTGAACAGTTTACTGTTTCTCTGAAAGAACAATAAGGTATCTTGTCAGTTGAGGAACAGCTGTCCTTTCCAGCAACTCTGAATAAATCAATGTTAACTGGATGAGGTTTTTTTGTAGTAGATTTTGTTTGAAATAAAAATATAAAAGCCCACAAGAAGAGACTCAATTAAAGTTAAATAGAGCCTCTTACATTTAGGAAGAGCACAGTACATTTCTACTAACAAGAGAGCCCTTGCAGTTTAAGAGATGGAAGAACAAATGCCTTCTCTAGTTATAAGATTCCTTTTTTGTTTTTGAGTTTCAGATCAGTCAGTTCCTAAACATTTAAGCATCTGTTATTTACCAAGCACAGTGCTAAGTTATAAGGGATACAAAGATAAGCAAAAGACATTCTCTACCCTCAAGGAGTTCACAGTTGGTAAACATATAAACTATGTACAAAGAAGAAACATATAGGACAAATTAGAAATAATCAACAGAGAGAAGGCACTAGTATTAAAAAGTTGGTAGATAATCTCCTAGCCTCCTAGGCCTCAATACATACCAACAGCCATTAAATCCTGTCAAGAGTAGAAACAGAACTTAATAAACTGCCTCCTCAAAAGACTGAATGTGGAGAAGAAGAAGAGCAAAGAGCTTTTAGGGAAGTTGAAACATGGTTCCTCCTGGCCATGAGAATTTGAGAATCACAAAGTAACTGAAAGTACAATTATTAATTAAAAGGTAAGAGTTTAAATTGTTTGAAATCAGAATATTAAATTGTGTTTTAATGATCAAATGAACAAATAAAAGATAAAAATAATATAAATAATAATTACATTATATAATATGTAATCTATGTTGTATAATATATAAATAATCAAATAATTAATCAAATCACGTTTTAGCATGCAAATCAAATAATCTATGTGAATTCTGAGTGAATTCCAACTACTCTGATATTTTGTGGAGAAAAAATATTATGTGCTGAATCTCAGTAGCAAAAGAAGCTAGAGCATACCATTACTATATCCATATCCAATGGAGCTGAGTCCTAATATGAAAATTAGCCACTAAAACACCTTTTCCACCTTGGTGCTTAATTTAATTAAACAAACAGTAATTGATCACCTATTATTTGTAAGACACTGTGCCAAGTACTGGGAACCTCAAGGAGCTTACACTCTCAGAAAACTTGTGAGCCCAATGTGTATCATTTAGAAACATTTCCAATTATTCAGAAGGTGGTGGAATCCCCCTCACTAGAGATCCTCAATCAGAATTTAGCTGTCCAGATACTCTGCTAAGAAAGAGGTATATAAAGTAAGGCAAAAGACATCCCATGGCTATAATGAATATTGAGGAAGGGCTTTTTGGTCAAATAGGAGTTAGACAATTTACTGAGATGAGATTGTTCATTAGCAAAAGCAGTATAAGATAAAAAGAGCTTGGCAAAAGATAGAACCTAAGTTAAATCACCTTAAGAGTATTTAAGGATGTGCAAATACAAAAAAAAAATAGAGAGAGAAAAGAGAATTTAAGGTTGAAAACTGAAGGATACAATAATAGAAGACGGAAGAAATACTTAAAGATACTATAACAAATTGATTTTATTATCATGGACAGTAGAACCATAATTTGGAAATCACCGGCCTGAATGTGCCTATAGGGGATGAAAAAACATCATGAAAGAGAAGAAAGATGGAAAGAGCAGCTGACCTTGACCAAGTATGTAAGAGAAGAGATCTGTGCTACAGGAGATACAATTGTGAAAGCACTGAAGGATCAACTGAAGGATGCAAGGTAAAAGAAAGAAGGGAAAATGCCAAAGGTGTGGGAAAAAATCTCAGATCTTATCCAAAAAAAGGCAACCAAGAAAACAACAATATCTGCTATTCTCTATTCCTACTCTACCAGCTACATAACATTTTTATGAGGATTATCCATATATAAATTGAAGGCACTGCTGATGAGCATACTAGTAGGAAAAAAATAAAGCTTGAATCACATCTTTACCATTTTTTAATTTACTGAAAAATGTAGAAAACATAAAGCACCATTGTGGTTATTGTTCTTTAATCATGAAAAACCATTTGATTCAGTAGCCATAATGGTACTTGCTTTAAAGGCTCTTTTCCAAGAACATGTCGACCCTCCATCAAAGTTGTTTAAAATTCCTTAAAAGATCTTCAGGTGAGGAAGAAAACAGGGATATATATGTTCATCTAAGATGTTTGCCACCAAATTTAAGAGATATAGGGTAAAGACCACATTGAAGAGGGTTTCTTTGTGGATAGTGAGGTCATCTAGACTGTCCTGTTTACAAATGACTGTGCACCAAGACTTGGAACACTGTGGAATCTCCTATTACTCCTATAACTCACAAGAGTTAGGTCTTACTATCCATACAAGAAAGTAGACGCAAGTGGATAAAGAGTATAACCCAGATTATGAAATGCATTTTGAGAGAAAATCTAGAGTCTGTCTATCAGTATATAGTGTTGGGACAGCCAGTATAGGACAGGAAGTAGAGAGTAGGCTGGATTGCTTTCAGGAAATTGCAAAGCTCCTTTAACAACTACCCTCCTTCCTCTCCCGACCAAGTTTCCCACAGAAATTTGTTGTTTTCAAATTTTTTTAAGTTCTGAATTTAAATACAAAATAAAACGAACATTTGTATATATACAGAATACATAAGAAAAAGATTGTATCCAAAATTAGAAATCTCTACTATGTACAACTTGCTTTTCTTAGTAGGTACATAATAAATTGAATGTTAACATGAAAAGCTGTCTTGCTTGTCTGTGTTTCTTTCCAGCTTTATACAGTTCTCATTTATACATTTTTAAAGTATTTTCAATTACTCTTTTTTCTCCCTTGGAAACCTCCTTTAATTGAGGAAGAAAAAATAAAGAAATAAAAAAATCTTTGTAACACACATATGCATAGTGTCAAACAAAACAAATTCCCATGCTGGCTGTGCCTGAAAATGTAGGTCTTATTCTGCTCCATAAGTCCATTACTTCTCTGAAAGGAGATGAGCAACATGCTTCACCATTGGTTTTCTGTTACTGTGGATGGTTGTTACATTGATCAGAGTTCTTAAATTTAAAAAATATCTATTTTTTACAATATTGTTATTGTATAAACTGTTCCATTGGTTCTGCTCACTTCACTCTGCATCAGTTCATACAAGTTTTCACAGGTTTCTCTGAAATAGTTTCTCTGAAACTATTTTGTCATTGCTTACAAAGGCACGTTTTTAATACTAATGATTTACCAGTGTTCTTGTATGGCAACAAGAAATGGAACACACCAGCCTCTGAAGAATTTAGGATAAATATCACGCTGAGCAATGGAAAGGCACATGGTAGGTGTTGGTAAGATACAACATAAGGAACTTCAAAAAAGGACAGGAGTAAAAGATGCCTTCAAGAAAATGTATGATAGGCAGAAAAAATGGGTTGTTCACATGGCAAGGGCCAGGGATGACAAGTGAGTGGGCAGAATGGTTCACTAATGCCCTCACAATGTCAAGAGAAAGTGAAGAAGGCCGCTAGCATACTGTCAATTTCTAAGAGGACATTTCTTTCCAGATATAACATTCTCTGATTTGCTGTTGAAGGATAGACTCATGGTCCCAGAGACCATACCTCCCATTACATCTAGTCATCCACTGGAAAACCAGGGCCTCCTTGGGCATCTTATTATTTGTTTTCTCACTGCTTCTTTCTACCCATCTATAGATCAGCTCTCTGGAGATAATGACCTTCCTCTCCACCCCTACTCATTTTAGGACTATGCCAGATAGCGAAACTGTTCTAAGGGATGGGTGAGTAGGTGGCTGAGAGAATCTACTTTGAGCAAGGAGGGAGCCCAATCATCCTTAACATCCCATCTGGGCATCTACCAGGAAACTGGAGCTTCCTCAGCTATCTTGCCATCACCTCTACTGTATAAGACAAAACATCCCCCTGCCTTGGTCCCAACATATTTTTTACCTCTTACTCTTGGCTAATCAAATCAATACAACTGTTGCTATTAGAAATGGCAACATAGAAATTGAAAGAATCCACCGATCACCTCCTGAAAGAGATCCCAAAAGGAAAACCTCCAGGAATATTATAGCCAAATTCCAGAACTCCCAGGTCAAGGAGAAAATATTGCAAGCAGCTAGAAAAAAGGAATTTAAATACTGTGGAGCTCCAATAAGGATAAAGCAAGATCTAGCAGCTTCTACATTGAAGGACCGGAGGGCATGGAATATGATATTCCAGAGGGCAAAGGAACTGGGACTACAGCCAAAAATCACGTACCCAGCAAAACTAAGCATCATCTTTCAGAGGCAAACATGGAACTTCAAGGAGAAAGAAGACTTTCAGGCATTTGTTATGAAAAGACCTGAACTGAATAGAAAATTTGACCTTCAAATACAACACCCTGGAGAAGCATAAAAAGATAAACAGGAAAAAGACTTCATGAGGGATATTAAAAGATCAAACTGTTAACATTCCTATATGGGAAGATAATACAGAGGACACAGGTCTGAACTGAATACGAAGGGAAGTTATGTTTTGTTATTTGTGGGGTGTCGTATGTATGGGGCTGGATTTGGGCTTGGGGCCTCCTGGGTCCAGGGCTGGTGCATTGTCCACTGTGCCACCTAACTAACCCATAATGACATCCTTAAAATAGGGTTGAGGTGTAGAAGAAATAGACTGGGGGAGGGGGAAGGGGAGAGATGGTCTGGGGAGAGGTTGTTCATATGAAGGAAACAAGAAAAAAGCTTATGGAGGGGAGGGGAAGAGGAGGAAGGAATTGGGGAATGATTGAACCTTAATATCATCAGAATTGACTCAAAGAAGGACTAACATACATACTCAAGTGGGTATAGTAATATATTTTGCCCTGAGGGAGGGGAGGGAGATAAGGGGGGAGAGGGGAAGGAGGGAAGGGCAGATTGGAGGAGAGAGCAGTAAATAGCAAAATACTTTCAAGGAAGGTGAAGACGTTCTGCATAACGGCACAAGTATGAAATATTGAATTGCTTGATTTCATAGGGAGGGTTGAGGAGAGAGGGAGGAAGAAAATTTGGAACATAGAATTAGCTCAAAGACCTTAAACTCATCAGAGTTGGCTCATGGAGGGAATAACATTCACACCCAGTTGGGAGGAGTAATCTATTTAACCTTACAGGAAAGTATGAGGGGAAGAGGATAAGGAAGGAAGGGTGAAAAAAAAAAGGGAGTGCAGAGTAGGGGAGGGGACAGTCAGAAGTAAAATACTTTTGAGGAGGAATAGTTTAAAAGAAGATGGAAAATAGAGTAAATATCATGGAAAGGGAATAGGATGGAGGGAAATAGTTATGATGACATTGCTGGGCTAATACGAAGAAAATTCTTTGTCAAGTTTAAGGTACATTATTTAGGGTATGATGAACAGGATACTATTAGAAAAACCTGGAAAGACCTACATGAACTGAAGCAGAGTGAAATGCACTGTATACAAAATAACAGCAATAGTGTAAAATGATCTGCTGGGAAGCATGTGGTTATTTTCAGCAAGGCAATGGTCCAATATAACCCTGAAGGACCATGAAAATGGCAACCCATCTACAGAGAAAGAAGTGATAGTATCTGAAATAGATGGAAACACATTTTTTTTTTCTTTTCTTTTTTTTTTCTTTTTTGGTAAGGCAATTGGGGTTGGGTGGCTTGCCCGGGGTCATGTGGCTGGTGGGTGTTGGGTGTGTGGGGCCGGATTTGGGCTCGGATGCTCCTGGTTCCAGGGCCGGTGCTCTGTCCGCTGCACCACCTAGCTGCCCCTGGAAACACATTTTTAAAAAAAAATGTTTTTTCTCTTTGACAATTCCACAGTCTGAAGTTTTGGGAGTTTTTTGACTGTTTTTTTTCTCACAACCTAGCTAATGTGGGAATGTTTTCCATGACTACTCATGTATAATTTATTTTGAAATGCTTGAGTTCTAGAGGGTGGGGGTGGGAATAGAGGAGGAAGATAAGTTGGAACAATTGTTTTTTAAAAAATTGATGTTAAAATTTGTTTTTACATATTAAAAAAAAAAAAGGGGCAGCTAGGTGGCGCAGTGGATAGAGCACCGGCCCTGGAGTCAGGAGTACCTGAGTTCAAATCCGGCCTCAGACACTTAACACTTACTAGCTGTGTGACCCTGGGCAAGTCACTTAACCCCAATTGCCTCACTAAAAAAAAATAAAAATAAAAAAATAATAATAAAAAAAAAGAAATGGCATGACAGTCAACTGCCCATTGGCTTCACTCACAATCCCTGTGCATCTCCAGAACAATGATCCCTTTACTGGCTACCATTCCCTTATAAGTGTGGAATTGGCTGAGTCAAGATCCTGAGGGTGAGCCTAGGTCATTTTGTATTTGCATTAATATCCCCTAGCACAGTGCTTTGTGGCATTTTCATTCGTTCATTCGTTCATTCATTCGTTCATTTTTAGTAAAATCTTAACAGTGTTTTACTGAAACAGGAAATAAAGAGAATAAATTAGTTGGAAAATATGTATACTAATTCTATGTTTTTTATAAATAAGGATGCAGTGAAGTGTTTCCTTTGCTGACTAACAATGCAAATGCCATGAAAGTAGCATGAAAATTTATAAGGAATTAATATCATAATATGACTGTAATATACACCCCATAGAAATGAGGCACGTGGAAAGAACAGGTAATATTTTTGGAGTCAGAAGATCGGCTGTGTCACTCTTGGCAACACACATATACACACACACACAGACCCACCATCTGACTGAGCATCTGTTTCTTCATCTGCAAAATGAGGATAATAATGTCTTACATGTTGGCAATACTATGTCAATCAATCAATTAATCAATCATTTTCGATGTGCTACTTAACATCTGGGAATAGAAGAGCCTCTGATTTTTTTTCTTAAGATATGTCTGTCAAATGCCAACTTTGGATATTCTTTAGAAAAGGGAAAAAAAAAAGAATGAGGGGCAGCTAGGTGGCACAGTGGATGAAGCACTGGCCCTGGATTCAGGAGGACCTGAGTTCAAATTTGACCTCAGATAGTTGAAACTTACTAGCCGTGTGACCCTGGGCAAGTCACTTAACCCTTGTTACCCTGCAAAAAAAGAAAAGAAAAGAAAAGGAACTATGTTGTCTAATAGCACCCAAACTCTTATTGACTACATACACTCAGACTGTGGATTAGTGGTGGTACTACCCACATCCCCAAGAGCATGGCTGCATTTTGAGATGATTGTGCCTGGGTCACCATAATTTCAATGGATAATTGTTGAACTTCTTCACCTAAAAGAGAAGAAAAAAGTCTTAATATAGTATCTTCTCTAATGATTTAAGGCATTTCAAGTTAAACATAGGAGACAAGGAATATCATTTAAAATAAATATTCCAAAAATAAAATAAAACAAATATCCCAACAAGCCTCTTGGATGGGAGAAGAAGCCATTTTAAGTATATTCTTTTTTTTTTTAAAGTATATTCTTAAGTCAATATACAATTGACAGGGTCTCCCTGCCAACTAAAAGGATTCCACGAGATCAAGAGGCTTGAACCCCAAATTGTCTTAGATTCTTGATGAAGAAATTTTGGCCTTAAACTATGAGGAATTTAACACCTTAGCAGTAAGGTTCACTTGTGCCTGGAATCACTGATACATGGCTTCAAGATTCACACATCAGCACAGCTGTTTCTGCATATCCATTTCTCTGAATTTTGTTTTAAACTAAAGCTATAACAGCTCCCATTCAGGATCTAGAGACCCTCAAATTGAATAATACAACATGAGACATCTTCCAACACTTTCCAAAAGATTATTGTGTAATTTAGGGGTTACCCCGCAAAAAAAAAAAAAAAAAGATCTGTGGTCCCCAACATTCTGTCTAGTATTCTCAAATTCTCTATCACAAGTGGCTCTCAAGACACATAAAAGGGTTAAGAGCCCCTGGTCTGGGTAGAATAGACTAGGAATAGGTTCTCATGGCTCCTCTCTTCATTTATTTATTTTATTTAATTAGAATTTCCCCCCACCTTACATGTAAAAACAAATTGTAACATCGATTTTTAAAACTATGGCTCCTCTCAATAAACATATCTTAGTTCTATTAGGGTAGCAGTTCTCAAACTTTTTACACTCTTAAAAATTAGTGAGGATTTCTCCTCAAAGAGCTTTTATTTATGTGGGTTATATCCATCAACATTTACCATATTAGAAATTAAAATGTCTTAGTATTATTATAACCTTATAGATCTTCAGAAAGGTCTTGGGGACCCTTAGGGTATCTTTAGACTACACTTTGAGAATCAAAGCATTAGCATACTTCCCCATATAAGTGAAGTTCCTTAAACAATAACAATAATCACATTACCCTTCAGAAATGGAAAGGAACAAGTTCAAGAGCCAATGACCCGTAATATGGTCTAGCACACATTTCACTAGTCAGGTCATACTTCATGGAAGGTAGCTCATGGTACTATGAACACATATTTACCAAAGTTCAGTCTCATAAGAGGGGAAAGAAGGGATGCCCAGTTCACAGGAGGGTACTGGTGATTTTCTCCAACAGTTGCTATGGGTTTCATTGCTACTTTCACAAGGGAAGGAGGAACAGACTCAGGACCTATAAAAGAGAAGACACAAGCAAATCACCACCACAAAAGCATTTCCTCAAAGAAAATGATGACCAAGGAGATCTATGAGAAAACAAAAATAGAAGAGAATACCTCTTCTATGAGTTTCTTCATTTTGCTAGGCAATGCTTAACCCTTCTTCCACCCCCAAGTTTTATGATAGTTTGGAACAGAGAAGTAATAGCCAAAGTAAAAAAGGGTAGTGAATGGTAGGCAGTTGCTACTACTAAAGGGTGGTAGGCAGTTGTGGTACTGAAGAAATGTATCTTCGTACCCTATGGACTAATTTAGGAGAAAAAGGGTCAAATTGGTGGCCACTAAGAGTAGTCACAGAATACTAAACAAAATACACAGTCCTGATATGAATACACATATGCATTTATATATGTGTACACACACACACACACACACACACACACACACCTCTAAATGGAGGCTTTATTTACATTAACAAGTTCTTTTGGGGAATATTCCAATATACCACCACCATTCATTTACATGCTAATATCTTAGTGACAATTGTTCTAATCAGATAAATAACACATTGATACGACCTTGAGTAAAGTATTGATTTGGTGGGAGAGGGAGGAAATAAAGATCAAGAGAAGATATATCTATACAAGTCAGATAGCTCTTCTTATAGGAGTCTTTTTCCTATTGGTCTGCCCAATTCCTCCTCCCTCTTTAATATGGATACTAGGACAAACTCCTTGTGGGACATGACAATCAAAATAAATAGCAGGCATTTATGTAGCTCTTTACATATACTAATTCATCTGACCCTCATAACAACCCTGTGAAGCAGGTGCTATTAGTCTCTCCATTTTACAGATGAGGAAACTGAGGCTGATAGAAATTAAGTGACTAGTTCATGGTCACACAGCTAGTAGGTGTTTGAAGCAAGATTTCAACTCGGATCTTCCTAATTATCCAAGTTTAGTGCTGTATATACTGTGCCATCTAGCTGCCTACCTCTCCAAACACTTAGGACACGATTAGTCAGTACATTCCAAACTGCACATTTCTGTCCCAGGACACACATCACTGCATGCCTTTCTCTGAAAATTTCTTGTATGCTTTGGCTCGCATACCAACTTTGGTTATGGTAGAACTGGCCAGAAGTGGGACTGTTTGTTCTTCCTCCTTCCTCATCAACATATATCTAACTTTATTCCTATAAAGAAATGACCTGGGTGAGTAAGTTATTTTTGCTCGTAAAATTTCAAGGCAAAGCATACCTGCCAATCAAAATATACATTTGAAAGAAATGAAATTTATTACCCCTCCATATTAAGTGGGAACTCTGGAAATTTTAGGAATGTTATCATGGAACTAATCATTACTGGAAGGGGATAGCATATGGACCAAAAATATTAAATTTATATCACTTGGCATTGATTACAACACGTATGGCAACCTAAGTCACATTACACCTTGCTGGGGTTAATCTTTTTTTTTTTTTTTAACATGCTAAGGTTTTATTTGATTGGCTGTGTGTGTGTTTGTATTTTTTTCCATATAAATATTTTATTATTTTCCAGTTACATTTAGAGATCGTTTTCAACATTTGTTTTTATAAGATTTCTAGTTTCAAATTTTTCTCCCTCCTTCACTCCTTCCCAAGACAGCAAGTAACCTGACATAGGTTATATATGTACAATCACATTAAACATATTTCTGCATTAGTCATAAGAGAAGAATCAGAGCAAAAAAGGAAAAACCTCAAAAAAGAAAAACAACAACAACAAAAACAATAGAAATAGTATGGTTCTATCTGCATCCAGATTCAACACTTCTTTTTTTTTTCTGGATTTGGAGAGCATTTTCCATCATAAGTCCTTTGGAACTATCTTGGACCATTGTACTGCTGAGAAGAATCAAGTCTATCATAGTTGATCAACACACAATGTTGTTGATACTGTGTACAATGTTCTCCTGGTTCTGCTCATCTCATTCATCATCAGTTCATGCAAGTCCTTCCAGGTTTCTCTGAAATCTGCCTGCTCATAGTTTCTTACAGCACAATAGTATTCCTTTACATTCATATACCACAAGTTTTTCAGCCATTCCCCAATTTATGGGCAACCCCTCAATTTTCAATTCCTTGCCACCAGAAAAAGAGCAGCCATAAATATTTTTGTACATGTGTGTCCTTTTCCCTTTTTTATGATCTCTTTGGGAAAAAGACCTTATAGTGGTATTGCTAGGTCAAAGGGTATGCAAAGCTTTATAGCCCTTTGGGCATAGCTCCAAACTGCTCTCCAGAATGGTTGGATAAGTTCACAGCTCCACCAACAATGCATTAGTGTTCCAATTTTTCCACAGCTTCTCCAACATTTATTATTTTTCTTTTTTGTCATGTTAGCCAATCTGATAGGTTTCAGGCAGTACCTCAGAGTTGTTTTAATTTGCATCTCTCTAATCAATAGTCATTTAGAGAATTTTTTCATATGGCAATAGATAGCTTTGATTTCTTCATCAGAAAACTGCGTGTTCATGTCCTTTGACCATTTCTCAGTTGGGGGATAACTTGGATTCTTATAAATTTGATTTAGTTCTCAATATATTTTATTTGTTTCATTTTATTTTTTTGGTTTTTTGCAGGGCAATAAGGGTTAAGTGACTTGCCCAGGGTCACACAGCTAGTAAGTGTCAAGTGTCTGAGGTCAAATTTGAAGTCAGGTCCTCCTCAATCCAGGGCCAGTGCTTTATCCACTGAGCCACCTAGCTGCCCCTCGATATATTTTAGAAATGAGACCTTTATCAGAAGTATTGGCTATAAAAATTGCTTCCCAGCTTTCTGTCTTTGCTGGGATTAATCTTGACTAAATTTTGATTAGAGGAGAAGGAAGAAAAGAGGTAAGAAAATAGGGCAAGTTAGTACAGTGAAGAGATAAGTACCAGCAGGGATCAGAATCCTACAGAAGGCTACTTAAAATATTGGCACTTGAATAGAATAATACAATAGTGAGAAAACAGCTTAGACATCATCTAGCACAGGCCTTTCATTTCCCAAATAAAGTCTGCATAGAGAGATAAAATTACTTTATATGGATATAGTGTGTAAATTGTAAGTGGTAGTTCTGAGCCTAGAGTCAAGAATACCTGGAGGGCTCAGATAAGACCGAGCTGGGCAAGTGACTTAATATCCACCCGCCTCAGTTTCTTCAACTGTATAATGGGGATAATAATATCAGGTTTGTTGCTTAGCACAGAACCTGGTACTGAGGAGGTACTTAATAAATGCTTGTTCCCTTCTACTTTCTCTCTCACCCTATGCCTACCTCCCACCCCAGGATTAAAACACAAGCTTTCCAGTGCAGAGATCTTTCTACAACACTGTATTTGTTCTATCATCTTTGTGGCATTGTCTTATCTAGTAGAGGAATATTTTGGGTAACTCTACTTCATTCAAGTGGGGATCTATGACTCAACCAGACACTGTATACCTTTAAAGAAACAACTACAGGCATAAAAAGATGATACTGGGAAATAATACACGGGACATTTTATTCTTACACACTAAGTGCTTAATAAATGTCTTTCCAGGGCAGCTAGATGGCGTAGTGGATAGAGCACCAGCCCTGGAGTCAGGAGTACCTGAGTTCAAATCCGAGACACTTAACACTTACTAGCTGTGTGACCATGGGCAAGTCACTTAACCCCAAGTGCCTCACTAAAAAAAAAAAATGTCTTTCCTTGTCATGCCTTTCAAATGTGGGGCTAGAAAAAAGAGGTGAGTTACTCATGAAGTAAGAATGAGTAGATAACCCATGGAAAGACAACCTGAGTGCCCTATGGGTATGAATGAAATGATCTAAAAATTTTAAGAAGGCCTCCAATAAAACTGTCCAATAGATGCAGTTTGGCCAAATGAGGTTTCTTCACCTGATATAAGGAAGAATTTTAATATGGAGACAGGAAAAGAAAAAGTCACATTGAATAAGAGAAAACATGTAAACATTCCGAATCATGAATGGAGGTCCTTAGAAACAGTAGTTTTGTTGTGCTTGGGGTTGTTTAAATGTGGTTCTATCTAAAAGCAAGAGGCCTACTTGCCACCTCAGGTACTATAAATGGCTTTCAAGTCCTGATGGGGTCATCTAGATAAAAACCTGAGTCTTTCACAAGAGGTCCCCCTCTTCAGAAATAAAGACTAATTGACCAAAACTTGGCTGCCCAAAGAACGAAATGCTTGTTAACCCATCTGCTGCTGGCAGAGGGCAAATAATTCACCATATGCTTTTCATTCTTTAAATTACGAACATTAAAAGTAGATAGTCTTCGAGTAGACAGGCTCAGGAAGTCATCGATAGTTTCTTCTATTCTACTCATGCCAAGAATGATTTTTTTTTTTATCCTCTAAAGAGTTTCTTCTTCAAGACAGCTCACCAAAGTTGTCATCCTCCCTACTACAGCCCAGCTAGGCTGTCGTGAGTGACAACCAGACATTTTAATTCAAAGGCTGCTACAGAAGGGAGTTATTAAAATTCAAATGAGCTGAGCATATTGAAGAAGAAAACACTGGTTTGCATGCACACCTCTGTATTTGGCCATCCCATTTAGTCCCACAGAACAGGGTTTTGTTTTGTTTGTTTTAAATGGGCTTCTGAGGCTGGGGTCAGCCTCCCACGGCCCCCACGCCTCTAGGGTCATCATCAGTAATTTGGAAGGCTGAATGGATTTTCTACTGAATCTAGTCAGCAACTTCGACAAGGAGGCAGCTCTCTCCCACAACCCTGAAGTGTGAAATGTCTGATTTTTAAAAAAAAGAGTATTTATTGTATGTACCTGTTTTCAAATGGGTTGCAAGCTGATAGTCCAGGACAGCCGGCAGTTCAGCTGCACCTGAGTTATCAGGCATAAAGGAGAGCAAAGCTTCTGGTTTGCGCCTTGGATGCTCACAAAGGCTTATGGATTTCCTAAGAATTCGCAAATGGATCCAGAAAGCAAATTCTCTCCTGCAAAGCAAATATAAATTTGGGCAACCCGAATGCGCAGATTCCATGTGCTCAGGATTACAGTTTATCCTTCTTTTACCCCTTTGTTGCCTCATTCTGCAAATAAATTCTTCACTTCAACATCATTACACTTAAATCTGAAGCAAGCGCATGTCTGCTTTATTTAAAAAAGATAGATGTGAAAACATCCCATGCTCCTAAGCTTTGTTTTTGTCCCAAAATCCATAGGCCACTTTGGCTAGGTTTCAGATTCTTAATAATTAAACCAGCTCTTTTATGATGTTTTGTTTAGGGTGTTAAGCATTGCTGTCCATAGTGATGAAAGCATTTTTTTTTAATCTAGGAAACATTAAAGCAAACAGCAACAAATCATGGTGAAAGGACAACAGTATGTTTTCTAGAACTCCAGATATTTGAAGTGATTGTTCTCTTGACTGTGTCAATGAAGTTCACAATTTAGGAACTCACTTGTGTCAATGGACATTGTGCTTTGGGGGATTCCTATCCTGGATGTGAAGGCTGGGTTAGTTGATCACTGAGAGTCCCTACCCAACTCTAAGATCTTATGACCTCTGGAAGCCATGTCCTTGGCTGGACAGCTTTCTTCAAACTTCGTCTAATATGAAAATCACATTATTTTCCTCTAAGCTTGAGACTTTTTCAACTCCCTTAAAAAGAATAGAGAACTATTTTTACCTAAAGCAATACAGTCAAACCCAGATAGCAATCCTCCCCAATGAAAACTCATCCTTCAGCCAGGTTAATATTTGATTCAACTTCTTCCAAAAGCCCTTAATGGAACATTATTATATTTTTTAAAAAGCATTTATTAAGTGCCTACATGGCATTATTCCAACTCCTGTATAAAGTAACAGAATCAATATCTGACATCAACCAACTTATGATCTAATAGACAAGAATCAGGGAATAGACACCAAAAAGTATAGATAGAAAAGTGAATTTAATAAATTATTTACATATGGATAAGCACTAGAACACATGGTTTCAATGGAATAAAAATTGACAACTGACACTCAATACATGCTGACTGACAGATTATGCGTGAAGGAAGCAACAGAGACTTTGCTATGAGAGGAAGCCCAGCAAAACAAAATGCGCCTGACATACAATCTCCAATTAAATGGCACCCAAGATCAAGCTGGCAAGAAAAAGAAATCTCTGTTGAGGATTTTCAGTGTAAGATTAATGTCTATAAGAGATCCACCAAGCCCCAACCACTATTTTGTTCAAAAGGAAATACAAAAACTATTTGTGTGTGTGTGTGTGTGTGTGTGTGTAAGCTTTTATACAGAAAGATTCTTGGTAGGCTTTGCTGCAGAGTGGTCTAGGGTTTAAGGCAAGGGAAGACATTTCACTCCCTCTCTCCCATCCCCCACTCAACATACCCCCCAGAAACTCTATGTTGTTTAGCTCTGGAGTGGCACACTTTTGAACACAATTATTTACTATGGTACATAAGTAGAAAGAAAGATTAAAAACCAAGGAATTTGCTCTCTTACCTTTCTTCCCTCCTTCAATGATAAAGTCAACAGCTGCCCTAATAAAGCTGTTCTCAGGCAAATAGCTAAAGTCAGCAGGAACTGCAGAGACAGAAAACCATCAAATTAGCCAGTGAACTTGGCGGGACTAATGAAGGAAAGATAATGATCTCCTGCTGCCATTTCAACCTAGAGACAAAGCTGAGATGTTTATGCCATTAATCTCTGCACAATACTCCGTGGCTGCAACTAATTCTATTACGTTAAGTGACTGATGTCCAAGTAATCATTTAGGCTTTGCTAGCAAATTAAAACAATGGCAGAAGTTGTGAGGCTGCCAATCACAGAGACTGGATCGTTTTGGTAACCCACTGAGGAGGGTGTATACTGGAGTAAACAGCTCCTTAATGCTCCACCAATGAGCTCAATCAGGGTGACCTCTTGGGGGATGGAAGGAAATTGCTAGGCTGTATTGTTGAAAGTACTGTCAAGTGGGCCACTCTAGGACATGCTGCATTGTACATATGATACATGGAAAGTCAAAACTTGTATCAATGCCAACAAAACTCATTTCATGAGGTGTCAACAGCTAAGTGACCAATACTAGCTACTGACCTGGAACAGGAAGTCACTGACACCTATGCCAGTAAAGTCCCAGGAGTCTCCTAATCTCTTTTTTCTCAGTCCTCCATAACTTTTTAATCTAATGGTTCTCTCATCACCATGAATGACTCATTTGGAAAGTTCTATTATAAAGCAAGCATTGGTAGCTTTATTTTATAGATGGATTACAGTATTTAGAGATGGAAGGGAATTTAGAAATCATCTATTTTAACCTCCTCTGCTATAATAGTAAATTCTATTATAATTCATCACTCTACAGACTTGAATTTGCTATAGGTCAAACATGCTCTTTAGAATATAACAAAAACAAGCCTAATTAAAAAGTAAAGGCCTGATATAGGCTAGATGTTGTTAGACCCATTTTTTATCACTAATCTTATAAAAATTTTCTCACACATTCTTATAGTTAACTAAAGTTAAATATTCTGGGAAAGATATGTTTTCTTTGTAAATAAGGACAGAACCTTAGTGCAAAGCAGAATGGATGAAAGTGGGATAAACTTATTACAGTGGACTCTCACTTTAAAGACATCTGTTAGTTATTCTTGATTGTTCGGTTTCTTCTTTGTCCTTGGATCCTGATAGCCTAACACCATACCTGGCTTAATAAGGTCTTGGTGATTAATTGATGAGGACATATGTTACTATGTTAGAAGTGAAACTAGGTTAAAAGAGTGACTTTTAGTAACAAAGCTTATTTAGGGTTGAGATTGATGATGTATCAGTAACAGATTCCATGAATAATAGGTTGGGTTAAGACTCTCTAATGTATTAATGGTGAAGCTCTTCACCTAAAACCACTTAGCATAAACCTAGATAAATGCATGAGAACTGTAAGGCAGTTTTGGTCACTTCAGTAAAAAAGCTAGAAATAGAAAAGACTTGTCAAATTAAGGTCCATAAATTTATTTCAAAGGCAGACGAGCTTCAACTCTTTAAATAAATTTATCCCATTATTTTTCTTAGTAGAACAAAAAAATCCCAAACAAAACAGGACCATATGCAGATAGTTTATGAAACCTGGGGACACTATGAAATCTGAACTACAGCTAAAGTACTCTTACCAGATGTTCTACTCTGACTCGAGGACAAGCTGGATAGATGAAGATGTCCAAGAAGCCAAGCTGCATTTGTCTGCAGTCCAATCACTCCAGAGAAACTGATGACCTATAGAGAAAAATGCAGCAGTTCACTAACAAGACAAATTACAAACTCATGTCTAAGAAAAGTACTCTCACAAAATGCCGCTACTGATAATCATGGCTGTTGCTTGACTGTGATGGAGAACATAAAGACAACAAATTGCAACATAAGAGAAGGAACTCTGTGCCAATGAACCAATTAGCATTAAAGGAATTCTCTCCCAGGCCCCCCCCCCCAAAAGTTAATAATAAAATAAACAGAAATCCACAAAGGATTGTAATCCCTGTGATTTAAAAAAATCCTTCAAACACTAATGAGGGATTATTACATTGTTAATCTATCTTAAGGAAGTATCAACATTTATTTGCCCATGAATGTCAACTATTAGTCCCTCCTGATCTTAATTGTTTTTTAATTCTTTGATTATCTTGTTATCTTTTCCCTCAGGTCCTGTTTACAGTGTTAGATCTATAAGAAAAGTATGTATGTGGGAAACAGCATTGGATAAACAATCCCTCATAACATGACCATTGAAGGCCCTTGGTTTGGTTTGGGTCCATTCCCACACCCCCAAACTCTAGTCCCTTCTTTTGGAATTCTCTCCAAAAAGTAGCATATCTAAAAATATACAATTAGCTTGAAAGCAGAGCTGGTACACATCACAAAGGACTATCTGATAACAAGCAAGTGAAAGTTTACAGACCTATCTTGAAACATCCTCCAAAGTTTGCATCAATCACATCAAAAGGTTCAAATTTTCAGGAAATAGAATGTAGACCAGGAAGAAAACCTTTCTTGCCCAGGGGACTTTCATGTCCAAGGAGAAGGGTCCTGTTCTCACCTGAGTTATGGTTCTGATTACTTCATTAAGTTGACTTTGAAAGTGAGAAGCTTGAATTGTTTCTGATTTCAGCTGCAAATGAAAAAAAAAAAATTAAAGCAAGGTTAGAGTAAACAGTGGCATTCCAGGTATATTTACTATCATCTGACAAGCTAGCAGATGCTTTCTGTTTATATTCTTGCTTCCAAACACAGCATAACATCTCAGAAAAGTTATCAGTAGGAAACGTGAAGTATAAAGACAAGAAGACAATAACAAAGTAAAAATATTAGCATGAAATGGAGTTCCCACTGATGGATCTTAAGGTTCTTGTCCTTTGCATTCAATCACCTTTTCTTAGGTCAACAGGCCAGCCCAAAGTTTACCAGATCTCAGCTTTATAAATCCAAATGATGAATCATTTTACATTTTTTTTATTAGTTTCTTGAATCAATCAATTCTAATAGCAAGCATTTGGCATGCAAGGCAACATTCCACTCAGCACCACTCTGGATTGCTGGGCTCATTTGATCCACGAACTGAACTAAAAAGAAGAATCTTCTTCAAACATTATTATCAGATTGTATTTGTTTTTATTTTTATTTTTTGTAAAATGTATGATTTCATCAGTGCACAGCATTTCCAGTGAGGAAATTTCCTCTATAGTTGGAGATCAGTAACTGTTGGGGAACATGTAGTCCTGGAGTTGCCGAGGACCCTGAGAGGCTGAGGAATCTGACCAGAGAAAGTCATGGAGCTAATACATACCAGAGGCTAGCCCTGAACCAAGCCTTCCAGACTAGGAGGCTGATTCACTGTTTACTATGCCATACTGTGTCTTTATGGTCTTAAAAAACAATCTATAGGTCTTCTTTGAAAGCTAGACGTTCAAAGAGAGATCTTCCTCCTCCAACTCGAAAATGAAGTAGATGACATTTATCATCTCCTTGATAGGGGAATATATGGTTCATATGTACGTATGTCTCTTTTTTGTTTTACCTGCATGACTGCACCTTCAGAACCAACCAAAGCAACCAGACCATTAACAGCTGCTAGGCACTGCATTGTGGGAGAACCCTGGAAAACAAATAATAAAAAACCTCAAAGAATGAAAATGGCCAAACGATTGAGATTTGTCGAAAACATAACCTTCTCATCCTTTTAAAAAGCCATTTCATCCTAATTCCTTAAGCTCTGGACAAACATGACCATTATCTTACCTGACTGTACAAATAAGCAGCTAATGAAAAAAGCATCAGGACTAAGTAAGACAAGTGACAAACTAAAAGATGTTAATATCCATCAAGCAGGTACCTTTCTAAATTAACAAATACATCTCCAATGTGCTATGATAAGTGAAGGAAAATAGAACACCTTGAACATTAATTTCTGTAAATGAACTAGGGTCAAAATTGATGAAGTTGAAAAATCTTATGGAGAATCTGATAAAATCTGAAAGTGATATAAAGATTTTTCAAAACATGCCTTGAAATCTGGTAACTGTAATACAAAGATGAGCACAAGGAAGAATAGCAAAAATATACGTTAGAAAATATGGTTCAGATTAAGAAATAAAAGCTGAAGGTTTTTAAGACTACTAAGAAGTCTCAAGTGTATATGAAAGAGATTGGTTTCAAGAAGAAATCTGGAAGTTTCTGGACGTGGTGAACACTCAACATCACAAAATGTGAAACTTACTATGATATAAAAGAGTTAACTACAAAGTTATTTCAGGATCAGCTGTCTAGATAAAGTCATATCATTGGCTGATGAGAGGAAGAGTCAAATTCAATAGCAATTTAGGAAGAGAAGAAAAGAAACTGGATATAATTACAATAGTTCCAATTCAAACTATTTAAAACAAAATATTGCTTCTAAAAAACAGAAAATAGATAAAGGCAAAGAAACTAAGATTATTGCTCTTTCTTAGAAGTTTAATCAATAATGAATCAATCAGGGACAGCTAGGTGGCGCAGTGGATAGAGCACCAGCCCTGGATTCATGAGGACCCGCGTTCAAATCTGACCTCAGACACTTGACACTTACTAGCTGTGAGACCCTGGGTAAGTCACTTAACTAACCCTCAATGCCCCACAAAAAAAATAATAATGAATCAATCAAAGGAAAAGTATTTATTAAGTACTGTGCTAAGCGCTGGTGATAGAAATACAAATTTGATATAGCCCCCTGTGCTCAAAGAGCTTATATTCTACAAGAAGACAACACATAAAGTGGTGTAATGTTTTGATTCAGTAAGTCACCAAAATGGTCAGTAAAGCCATAAGGAAGTTGATTTACACACATTTTTCCAGAAGCAATAGGAAAGCTGTTTTGATTACTGTTCTAGGGCTGGGGGTAGAGAAGTAGGGGAAGGAAATGTGTGTTAATGGTGTGCATCTAAGATGTATGGTGAGAAGATAACATAAGGGAATATGAAACAAAGTTAGGGCTGGCCAGAGATATCATCTTCCAAGTGATGCACTCAATGAAGAAGCAAATACTCTTTGTTTTATTTTGTTTTGTTTTGTTTTCCCCCCTGGGCAATGGGGGTTAAAGTGACTTGCCCAGGGTCACACAGCTAGTAAGTGTCTGAGGTCAAATTTGAACTCAGGTTTTCCTGAATCCAGGGCCGGTACTTTATTCACTGCACCACCTAGCTGCCCCTTGAAGCAAATACTCTTTACAAGCTGGGCCATGATAACTAAAAACAACACTACCTCACAACATAAGTTCATCTGTAAAATACCCCACAAGAAATGATGGGAAATTATAAGGAGTATTACTTCATAAGGGGAAAAAGTAGAAGGGGAAGAGAAGCTGCTGAAACTTTGGTGTGAGACTAGCTAAACCAGTTCATCACAAGAATATCTATAGCAAGGTAGGAGACAATAAATAGATGTGCAATGACATAAACCTAGTGTTTCTATAATGAGCTATACTCATGGTCAATCAGACAGTCACAGAACCATCATATTTGCATTTTGCCAACTTAAAATGTGATTTGCTATGAGGAAAGGGTAATGTCACTTAAGAAGAATAATTGAGGAAAATAGCTGATCCTAATCAAATGACATATAAGAATATATCCATGCTGGGCTAAATAATTTTAATGGCACTCAGAGATCAATTTTTCAAGATATTTCTTTTTTTCTTTTTGGTGGGCAATGAGGGTTAAGTGACTTGCCCTGGGTCACACAGCTAGTAAGTGTCAAGTGTCTGAGGCCAGATTTGAACTCAGGTCCTCCTGAATCCAGGGCCAGTGCTTTATCCACTGCACCACCTAGCTGTCTCAAGATATTTCAAAAAAGGAAAGATTCTACAAGAATATAAAAAATATTAGATAATATAAATAACCTAAAAAAAAAAGACAAGGAAGAAAAGATACTATCTTTAATTTCCCTATGTGCCTACTTCTTCATCTCTCTAAAAACGTAATGGGAATGGTCTATGTATAACAGAAAGCTGTCCTTAATAAAAGCACAAGAAGCAAACAAGCACACTTTTATAGATTATTTTCCAGTAACAGACCACATTATCACAATTACACAGCTATCTGAGATATGTGAATAAAGAACTCACTGGGTTTGTTTGTTAATTATAAAAAAATGACTTTGACTTGGTAGAGTAACCAATTGCCTTTGGGTTATTTATATATATATATAAATATACACATATACATATACACATATATGTGTGTGTATGTTTGTATATGTGTTAAGATCATATGAGATTACATGATAGGTGTGATAACAGAGATAACTATTAAATGATTCTCATTCTATCAAAATCAGATGAGGCACAAGCGAGAGACATTCTCATCAAAGATGTTAACAAGGTCACAGGAGATTGGATTACCTATAGATTTTCCTCTGGGTACATAACACTCTGCTAAGTGGTACTGCCACTCTAGCACTACAGGACCTCCTTGTGGGTCATGATAGCTGTCTTTCAAGTATTGAAATGGTGGTTATATGGAAGATTTGCTCTGCTTGACCCTCGAGACTAAAAGGAGGAATAAATTTCAGAAAAGCCAATTTATTTTTAAGTGACTATAAGAAAAAATGCTATAAAAATAAGTACTATTCAAGAATGTGATGAGCTGGCCTATGGGGTGTTCAATTCCTCTTTATAGAGGTCTTCAAGCAAAGGTTATTGTAGAAAGGATATTGTAAAAAGGTTTTCCAGATGGTCTGGAATGGGAGATCTTGCTTTTCTTTTCTCTCTTTTGAGATCTTTTTTAACTCTAAGGATTTTATCATTTTATTAAGTGATCAATAATCAGTCAGAAGAAGTGGACCAAGGTATCAACACAGGAAAATTAAAGGAAAAAAGACTGCATATTTCCCAAGTAATGGTATGAAGTTGGATGGTTGGTCCAGTGAATTAGCACAATAGTACACAGATCATGAAAGATAGGATTAGAGTAACTACTTAGGTATCCATAAATTATCAAAAGAAACAGATAAGGGCTTTTAACATGTTGAACAGATCTTCTATAGAAGATTTACAGGAAGAACAACAAGAATTACATAGGATAAGAAAGGGTGGATAAGTTTCAATCTGTACTGATAAAAGAAGTAGCTACATTAATAAGACCAGGAAGCATTATGCAGATTTGGTGATTAAAAAGTGTTTCATTCTTATTAAAGTTTGAGAATGTCATTTTCCTACAATGTTGTATAACTCAGCATCCCCTTCAAAATGTTTTTAGATGTTCACATTCTGTGGAATTAAAAAAAAATACTATATAAGAAATGATTCCTACCTCTGTAAGAACAATTTTTATCCAGGCAGGAAGTAGTCTGTTGCTTAAATCTTCTGCTTTTCCATGTCCACAGACTGACAAACCATGAACAATGTTCCCTAATGCCAAAGAAAAGCCTGAATTCTGTTGGATTAAAAAAAAAAGCCAGGGGCAGGAAAGGAATTGAAGAAAGAAGGAAAATGACATAGATTAGCAATGACCATACATAGCAACAGAGACATTTTCCAGGACCTGAACTTCCTATCTTTCCATAACTATTTCCTACAACTCCAGCTAAACTGGATCACTGGCTGTTCTCCAGTCTCCTCCTGTTACCTCCTACCTCTATATATTCATGGTTTCACTTGTATGGAATGTACTCATTCCCTATCCCAATCTGTTGGAATCTTTTTTTTTTTAATAAATATTCAGCTCATGAAAATGTCCTTGATCTCCCAAAATGAGAGGCTTCTCTGTATCCTCAAATTTTCTTACATTTTGTTTGGCTCTCCCCTTTGCTCTTCTGAAACTCTACCTTGTATTTTACTCTGTGTAGTTATCATCTTCCTACTCCCCGTAGATTGGTAATGGTAAGCTCACTGTAGCAAGAGCTTCTGTATTATTTTCATTTTTGTACATCTGGTGACCAGCACATTCCTGCACCTTAAGGAACATGTAACCTCTTCCATCTGACTTTCAGCTGAAAGCTTCCACATGGACTATATTTCCCACTTTAGAATGTAAGCTCCTTGAGAACAAGGGCTATCTTACTTTTCTATTCATAGCCTCAATTTTTGCACATAATACACACTCAACAAATACATCATTCATTCCTGGGTTCTTTTTTTTTTTGGTGAGGCCATTGAGGTCAAGTGACTTGCCCAGAGTCACACAGCTAGTAAGTGTCAAGTGTCTGAGGTCAGATTTGAACTCAGGTCTTCCTGAATCCAGGGCTGGCATTCTATCTACTGTGCCACCTAGCTGCCCCCATTCCTGAGTTCTTAAGAGATGTTTGTTCAAGAAAATTGAACAATGGCAAGAAAATCAGTAGTTAACAGATGTTTCCAGGCATGGACTTTGTTCTGTAAAGAAACCACACAGCTTAAGAACAAGGAATTGAGTTGTACAGAGTATTCTATTTTCAGGAAGTCACACTGTACCGTCCTGGGAGTCTGAAACAAAAAAGTTTAAATAGCTTAAACTCTTCAAAGGGTCAGAACAGAACTACTAGGGTGTGATGGCCTAAGCAGGCTCATCACTATTTAGGATTAAGAGAAATGACCATAACAATCACAGGGAGACCTTGAAGGCATACTTCAACATTCTGTTGTTGCAAGAATCAAACCCTATGTGGATGAATGGGCACAGTGATGTAAAGAGAGGCAGTAGTTACAAAAAGGAAAATTAGTGACTAGCCAGTGACTCTTTCAATAACCACTGTGGTCTAGATTCAGACTTTGAAACAATGTCCAAAAGAATCAGAACGGACCTATTTCATGTCTGATAATGCAAAGTACTGAAATACTTCAGAATTTTTAAAATATTAAGACCACATACAATCTTTTAAAGAGATTTGCTTTTAAGAAGAAAACCAGGGGGCAGCTAGGTGGCGCAGTGGATAGAGCACCAGCCCTGGATTCAGGAGGACCTGAGTTCAAATCCGGCCTCAGACACTTGACACTTACTAGCTGTGTGATCCTGGGCAAGTCACTTAACCCTCATTGCCCTGCCAAAAAAAAAAAAAACCCCACAAAGAAAATTCAAATAACAAAAGGCAGCAAGGCACACTGGACAGGGTTCTGGATTTGGAGCATAAGGTCCTAGGTACAAATCTCAGTTGTACCACTTAGTATATGAATGACCAAAAGGAAGTCACTTGGTATCTCTAGGCCTGTTTTCTCATCTGTAAAATACAGAAGTTGTACAAGATGATGTCGAAGGTCCCTTCGAAAATCCAGTGATACTATGTAAGGAAGGACAAAAACTACAGACAGGTTTAAAGCAAGAGCTACTCCTGAAATGATCATACCTGATCATGACCTAATCATTATCAACTGAAGCTATTTCCACCTAAAATTATTAATGTAACCAGTCTGCCATCTATATCAGCTTTAACAAACGTTCTGAAGAACCTTGTGGTCTGGTGTAGTGAAAATAGCAATGGAGTAGGTGACAGGAGGTCTGAGTTTGAATGATGCCTTTGACATTTGCAAGGCTCCTAAGAATACTTAGTCACTTTGTCTGTATCCTCATCTGTGAAATGAGGTAAGACTTCAGTGATAATTCAGGTCTCTTCTGGTTCTTGTTCCTAAGATTATTCTTATTTTTTGTAGAATTCTTATATTCTACAACCAGAGAACTGAAGATTTAAAAATTTTTAATCTCAATAGCTGGGTTGTTGGGTTTTAAAAAATTCTTCATCAATGATTGGGAACACAAGTGGCCTTTCAATTCTCTTATATCTATGTTTGATATATGTATAAAATATAATTATATATCACAAAAAAAATTTTAAAAAGAGAAACTTTAGGAGAAACATTAATAGGAAGGCATTGGGAAAGTAAAATCTTCAGTGACTAAGTGTGAGGCTAAGAAGTAGAAGAGAACTGTTAGTGGGTCTAGAGTCCTGCTTTTAATCTGGGGGTCAGGGACTCCTTAGAATTCTACAGTTAGATTTCAGGGCAGCAGGGGGAGGGTCGTGAATTTTTTTTTTATTAAATTTTGCTAACTCTATTTCTCTTTAATTGGTTTCCTTGGTAATCCTATGTACTTAAATTAATGAACTTTAAGATGATACTGTGAGAAAGTATCCATACCCTTTACCGGATTGCTAAAAGCATCCATGACACAAAAAAAGTTTAAGCATCCTGCCTTAAGAGTGATACACAGGAAAGCATAGTAAGGGAAGAGGCTGATAATGCAATGAAAATTCCTCAGCTACTTTCTGGATTTAAGATCATCTCCATTATAACTTCAATACCCAGAGAGGCTCAAAATACGCATGAAGGCAGACACCCAAAGAGATGAATAATTCTGAAGGAATCCAGAATATATCCAATGACCTGCTGGTTATTTTCAACTAATGTCCGAAGTTTATTCATAATATCTTCAGCCTCCACAGCCTCAATAATTCCAGCGCTGAAAGCTGAGGTGCACACACAACTGAGAGAGTAGGCAAGGACCTGAATGAAGAAAGCACAAGGGAAAAAATCATAAAGATGACTAGAAGAATTAAAAAGGACATAATTGAATTCTGCCAAATCACTTGAGAGGCTAAGGGAACACAAGCAGCTACCCATGAAGGAGCTCTGTCACAAGCAGAACACTTTATGAACCCTTCAAAAAAAAAAAAAAAAGGCAATGGGGAGGAGAAATAGAAGACAGAACATGGTATATTAAATTTCCTCCTTGGTTTGCTGTCTGATTTCCTTTATGCCCTAGGCATGTAATATTCTTCTTCATGCTTGGGTTAATATATAAATATGCAGACCATGCTTCAGTGCCTCAGTGGAGCTGATCTCATCAATGTAGGCATTCCCTCCAATGATACTGATTACCACCTGTACATACCGACCCAACCTGTGCCGCTGTTGTTCAGGCTGTCCTGTGAATCTTCCACAAGGGCCATCCAATGTTGTATGTATATTATATAACAAATAAGTACATTTAGCCAGTGCTAGGAGGTCTAATGGACATGTATATAAGGCCAAAGACCAGTCATATAATCTTTTTTTTTTTTTTTTTTTTTTTTGGTGAGGCAATTGGGGTTAAGTGACTTGCCCAGGGTCACACAGCTAGTTAAGTGTTAAGTGTCTGAGGCCGCATTTGAACTCAGGTACTCCTGACTCCAGGGCCAGTGCTCTATCCATTGCGCCACCTAGCTGCCCCCAGTCATATAATCTTGAGACACTAAACCTATAAAAAGCATAATTAAAGAATGTGCAATGGTCACGACAAAGAATTGTGCTTTTGCACAACCATTTGCTACAACCAAGTTAATAGGAGCACCTTTCTCAGATCGCATTTACTTCAGTCAATATTCTGCTTCTATTTTTATACCCTTTATATGTCTGTTCAAAATAAAATGGAAAACCTGCTACAGCTTGCAATTTTTCCAGTGATACGGAGTTCCCTCATTTCTAAGGCTAAAAATTGGACAATGCTCTAGGGGGAAAAAAAATTAACAATTCACTTGAGGCTTCATAAATGAAATGATCTAAAGAAACAAAGAAATTAACAGCAAGACAGCTGCCTTAATTGTGAAAACCTTGTTTTCATTTATTAGTTAAATTGCTCCTCTATCTGAAAAATGTCTCCTTTCACTTAAAAAACAATATTATTAAATCACCCCCTACACTCCTTTAAAAATGGAAATGGAGTGCATGTCCTAGAACAAAACTTCAACCCTGTGTGTCCCAAAGAAATTCACCAATTCAACAGAGCCCCATTGCTGAAAGCAGAGGAGCTACCCAGGGAAACACAGAAGCCATTATGTACTCATCAATAGCTCATGGGGCAGCCTGGGATAAAAGAGAACCTGCTTTAATGAGGGGGGAATCTGGCTGGTCATGAGGTCATCCCCTATTCCTCCAAGAGAATGGCACAGCCTCTTTAGTTCCACCTGGGTATAACAGAGGCAGGCATTCGGGCATCCCAGTATTAGCTTTCCATGTAAACATGGTTAACATATGCAGGCTGTATGCTCTATGGACCACGATCCTTATACCTAAGTTCTGTACAGGGCAGTCCAGTAGGAATGTTTTCATAATGCAATAGAGAATTCGTTGTTTTTTGGGTGGCAAAGGAATTCCTATGATATTTCTCACATTAGTTAGTTTCTTAAAATTAACAATTATTTGGTCTGTTATATCTTGGGCTCATTCACAGCCTTAATTTTTTCCTTCATTCTTTTTTCTCTAGGGATGCTGGTGGTTATAGCTTGCTTTTGCACAATTCTGAAAGGTTACATTTTGTCTTCAGTCTGGATTATATCTCTTCTTAGAGAAGGCATCCTGGTGAAGCTTACTTAATAGGTTTTTGCTTTCAATGAAGAGGACTCTTCACCACCACATCTAAAGCTAAGTTGATCTTAAGAGTCAAACAGCTTTAAAAAACAACAACCCGGGGGCAGCTAGGGGGCACAGTGGATAAAGCATCAGCCCTGGATTCAGGAGTACCTGAGTTCAAATCCGGCCTCAGACACTTGACACTTACCAGCTGTGTGACCCTGGGCAAGTCACTTAACCCCCACTGTCTCGCAAAAAACAAACAAACAAACAAAAACAACCCACAATACACTGCCTAAACATAACCAGGTGATCAACCCATGTTCTCTTATATCACTGAGAGCAACAAGATGACTAAAGTAAGAGGAACAAAACATTAGCAGTAGAAAAAAGAATGAAAGGTCAAAGTCATATGGAGAATATTACTCTAAGCCTCTTACCTCTTGAAATGTTCTGCTTTGGTCCCCACTCTCATCCAGGTATGCAGAGAGCTTTCGAAGAGAGGTAGCAATGTGTACCCGGGACTCAGTTTGACTGCTGTGGCTCATGAGGGAAAGTACAAGTCCTACTCCCAGGATACAACCAGTACTTGAAGAGAAAAAGAAAACATACTCAAAACACGGGAAATTCAAGGGATTCTCATTAGGGGAGTTCATAATATTGGGAATACTAGGAAAGTAGACTGGATTCTAATTCTGCTCTCTGTAGCAGCTATGAGAGCAAAGCAGAAGCTCTGGCGGGTTGCATTTGAGTTAGAAAGGCTCTGAGTATGAGCTTGAAGACATATTATTGGAAGAATAACTGAGGTTCAGAGACTCCTCACAATGAGAAGAGCAACTAAGTGAAGAATATGAGTTTTTATTTGCCACAGCAACTCATTAAACAATGTACTATGGGATAGAAGAGCCGCCATCTGCATCAGTACAGGGAGATTCACTAGGATCAAATCTTTTAAGGTAATGTAGGATTTATAAGTACATATTTTTATACTCCATCCATTATCTCCTGTTCTTCCCATGGGCACTTGCCTTCCTCCTCAAAAGACACAGAAAAATGGATGTCTGTTTCATTCAATTAATTTTGTTCATTAAGCACCTGCTGTGGGCAAAACAGCATGCTACACACTGCAGGGAGACATACAGTTTAGACAAGATAGGCTTCCTCCCCTCACAGGGCTTACAGATTTATCAGGGAATGAGACACAAACACAGATAACTGTGTAATATAAAATATTATATGACATATTCATTAGAGAATTGTCAGTCAAAAATTTTTGCAAGGTCCAAATAGGAAGGGCATAGGGTTCAATGAAGCCTTCATGGAAGAAGGTCAAATTTGAGTTGGACTTAAAAGGTGGGTAGGAATTCAAGAGGGAAAGGAGAAGAGGGAGAGCAACACAACAGGAAGAACCAAGGCATCAAGTTATACTTACATGCTTTGTATTTTCTATTTAGATTGAACAACTAGAAATTGAGGGGTAAAGGGAAGAAGCCCTAAGTTTCTCTGCACACAGTATATCAATTCTTCTCCGTCCTTTGCCTTCTCTGGCAATCACTGAGTTAGAAAAGAGATTGGACAGAATATTTGGGTTTGTCACAAGTCAGTCTACATGGCAATTCTGCCTGTAGTTTGACCTTTATACTACAACTCTGAAATCACAAACACACCTTTAGAGTCTTGAACTATTCTCTTAAGAAAAATAAGTAATATTCATTTAGCTTTTCTAAGTTTAGCAATGCACTTTACATGTTATCTCATTTGATGCTTGTAACAAGCCTGTGAAGTAGGTGCTATTATTTTGACCATTTTACAGACGAGAAACATAAAGCTGAGAGAGGTTAAGTGACTTATCAAAGATTACACAATTATTAAATGTCTGAGGCAGAATTTGAACTCAGGTCTTCCTGACTCCAAGTCTATCCAATATGCCACCTAGATACCATGACCAGCATGATCAAAGTCTATTAAGAGGTAATCATTGGAGTGGGAGGCAGCTAGGTGGCACAGTGGATAAAGCACCAGTCCTGGATTCAGGAGGACCTGAGTTCAAATCCGGCCTCAGACATTTGACACTTAATAGCTATGTGACCCTGGGCAAGTCACGTAATCCTCATTGCCCCACGAAAGAAAGAAAGAAAGAAAGAAAGAAAGAAAGAAAGAAAGAAAGAAAGAAAGAAAGAAGGAAGGAAGGAAGGAAGGAAGGAAGGAAGGAAGGAAGGAAGGAAGGAAGGAAGGAAGGAAGGAAGGAAGGAAGGAAGGAAGGAAGGAAAGAAAAAGAGGTAATCATTGGAACAGGTAATTATTGGTAGTGTTGAATGTTATAAAACATAATAAAAAACAAACAAAAAAAACCAACTGAGCGCACTGGAAATCTTCCTCATTCACAAGACTCAATTTTCCCTTTAGTGATCTGCTTGAAGACATTTTCCAAGGCATTTCTCCAACAGTCTATTTTAAAATATTTCTGCATTATATAATTCTATGCTATTACCTAAGCACTGAGATACTTAAAAAATCATTTTATGTATTTACTAGTTACTTCACATGATATCCCTGAAGATCAAAGCCTTAAATACCTTGTAAAAGGAAACCCAAGGCAGGTAGGAGATTTGACAGCCCAGAAATGCTGCTTGCCCAAGGTCATACAGTGCATTTATAGTTCAGTGAGCACTACAACAAATGAGCCTCTGATTCCTGGCCTTATGCTCCATATGTCAGACCAAGGCACCCTCTTGGTGCCTGCCATGATGCTGTATTGGGATACTTAAGAAAAAGGAACATTCGAAAATATAATGTTCTTGTTTCAATTTAGTGTGTCTATTTCAGAACAATCTGGCAATCAAAAAATCCTTCAAAAACAAGCCAATGCATCAGTTCATCATTACTGAAGCACAACTGTTGTTAGAATTTACATGAATTAAACAACAAGCTCAACTAAGATAATGTTTTTGCAACCAGTTTAATCACCATCTAGCATCTGAATGCTGCGTACTTTTGAGACAAATTACATTTTGCAGAGAAAAACAAGAGGCTCTTGCTTAATATGGATTGCAAAAACTCCCTTTGCTTTATTCTGGAAGCTAGGCGAAAAATTTTTTTTACTTCCATACCAATGCAGCTAAAAGCATAAGAACTGAGAAAAATAACCCCCTCTGCTGCCCTATGAAAAATTTGGCAAATATTCCACTGTATATATTTCATAATTATTTAATCAGGTAAATTAAACAATTTTCAGATGTTATGAAGAAAAAGAATAATAAAGTCTGATTCTAGTCACTGAAATTTCCTACCATCTGATAAGCATGGAAGGATTTATACAGAACTTTATTTGGTAAAGTTGAACTGATGAACATTTGGTGGGGGGGGGTGGGGTGCTCTAGACCTGTGATTTTACTGGTGTAGGTAACTAGAGGGGTAGAAAGTCCCTCTAGAGAGTGGCTGGGACATGTAGAGGGTAAATGACTTGCTCAGGGTCACATAGTCAGAATGTATATGAGGTAAGATCTGGACCTAATCTTTCTTTCTTTCTTTTTTTTTTTAAATTTTTTTTTAAGTGAGGCAATTGGGGTTAAGTGACTTGCCCAGGGTCACACAGCTAGCAAGTGTTAAGTGTCTGCGGCCGGATTCGAACTCAGGTACTCCTGAATCCAGGGCCGGTTCTCCATCCACTGCGCCACCCAGCTGCCCCTGGACCTAATCTTTCTTGACTCTGAGGTTAGTTACCTTCACACCATAACACACTGCCCTTCATGGCACGGTGAATTAAAAATAAAATTGTACTTAGATTTTGACAGGTTGTAAGAGAAACAAAAGAATGTTTTTTAAAAAAATCTGAGAACGTCAATTGCTTCATTAGTTTAAGCATTCTCTTTTGGGGGGGGGATAGTTTAAGCATTCTTAAGCAGCTAGATGGCACACAGGACACAGAACTGGACTTAGAGTCAGGAAGGAATTAAAATTCTGCCTCAGACACAAACTAGCTGTGTGGCCCTAAGCAAGTCACTTAAATGGTGCCTGTCTCATCTATAAGATGGAGATAATAATAGCTTCCAACCTCACAGAGTTGTTTTGAGGATCAAGTGAGATAATATATGTATAGCATTTTCCTAACTTTTAAGTGTTACATAAATGCCAGTTATTATTATTATTAACCTAACTATTCAGACATTATACAAAAACATGATTAAGAAACACTTCCTCTTGGGCTGAACCCCATTCCAGTCATGATGAAATGAAAAAAAGTATTTGGGATGGTTTAATATGTAACTTCAAGACCGGAATAAGGGAAGGGAAGGAGGTAGACACCTAAGTTATTCAGAAAGAAATGGAGGCAGATCTTTATGAGAGAATTTCACTATTCAGAGTGCTCAAGTGAGAAACCTTACCCCCTATTTCTTTTCTGATGTAAGAAAGAACACAGAATTTATAGGGAAATAAAGGGTCTTTCCCACTTCAAACCTTTTAAGTAGGTAAGTCAGTGGCAATGATAAACAAAATAAAAAGTTCTCTGGTTCTCTGAAAAGATTAACAAAATTAATAAACCTTTAGCCAATATGATTAAAAAGAAGAGGACAAAATCAAATCGACAACATGGCAAAGGAGTAAGATAAAATTACAACAAAACCAGAAAAAATAAAAAGAATGATCAGAACTTACTATGCAGTTATATGCCAACATAACAGAATACAAAAAAAAAACCCCAAATTACTTCAAAAATGGAAAAAAAAAACCATCTAAACAAACAGAAGACCAAATACACTTGTTGTTGTTGTTGTTTTTAGTGAGGCAATTGGGGTTAAGTGACTTGCCCAGGGTCACACAGCTAGTAAGTGTTAAGTGTCAGAGGCCAGATTTGAACTCCTGACTCCAGGGCCGGTGCTTTATCCACTGTGCCACCTAGCTGCCCCTACTCTTTTTTTTTTTTCTCAAATACAGATCTTTAAAAAAAAATTGTCTCAAAAAAGGAACCAGAGTTATGAAAGAACTACCAAAGGGTGAAGGGTGGGGGGAAGGAGCAAGCAACTCCTGCTCCTCATAGACTGAGAAGAATTCTATCAAGCTTTTAAAGAGCAATTAATACCTATTAAAATTATTCTAAAAAATTCTCAAAGAAGGCACTCTACGAAACTCCTTTTATGAGACAAATGCAGTCCTACTATAGCTAAAGCAGGGAAAGAGAAAGCAAGGAAAGAGAACTATAGAGCAGTATCATTAATGAATATTGAATAAAAAATTTTTAATGAAATCATCTCAAAAGGACTATAGCAATTTCTCTAAGAAATCATTCATTATGCCCAAGCTGGATTTATAACAGGCATGTAAGAATGGCTTAAAATTAGGAAAACAGCATAATTAATCATCTTTTAAAAAAATATTCAAAATGGCATGATCATTTCAATAGAAGGAGAAAAAGCCTCTGACAAAGTACAACCCTCTTTAATGTTTCAAAACAACCAACCAACCCTACAAAGCATAGGTATAGAGGAATGTTTTTACACACACACACACACACACCCTCTTTAAAACTAAAAGCAAATATGCAATGAGGATACACTAGGAGTTTTCCCAGCAAAAACAGGAAGAGAGTAAGGATGGATTCTGTTCTAGTTATTATTTTATAAATTTCTAAAAATCCTGGGAAAGACAAGAGAAAGAAATCAAAGACACAAAAATAAGCAATGAGGAAATTAAACTATCCCTATTTGCTGAGAAAATGATGGTTTACTAGAAAATCCTAAAGAATCAACAACACAGAAACTAAACGGAACCATTATCAACCTCGGAAAAATTGCAGGCTACAAAATAAACCCTCAAAAATCAACAGAATTTTTACATAATTACAAAATATAGGAGGCAATAATGGGATGGGAAAGAAGTATAAACTGTATAAAATATTTGGGAGTCAATTTCGGGAGGGGGGGTGAGGCTATTGGGATTAAGTGACTTGCCCAGGGTCACACAGCTAGTAAGTGTTAAGTGTCTGAGGCCGGATTTGAACTCAGGTACTCCTGAATCCAGGGCTGGTGCTCTATCCACTGCACCACCTAGCTGCCCCATGGGAGTCAATTTAACAAAGCACAATCAATGTGTGTACAGATTCACTTATAAATTGCTCCTTAAGGAAATAAAGGAGAGTCAGTGTCCATGTCTGGACCATGCCAATAGGATAATGCTACCAAAGTTAATTTATATTTTTAGTGCTGTACTAATCCAATTATCAAAAGGACACTGTAGCAGGGATGTCAAGGTTGAATTCCTCCTCTTTGAATGTTTGGATAGCCACTTGTTGGACATAGTATCATAGTATCACAGATTTATAAAGTATCACAGATTTATAACTATATAAAGCTAAGGACTATAAAGTAGTTATCCAAACATTCAAAGAGGAGGAACCCACTGCTGCCTGAGGCAAAATATTAAACTTTGGGATGGCTTGAATTATTTGTGGGATTTTCCATCAATCATCCAAAATCTGCCTCTTTTAGGTTTCTACCCCTATTACTAGTTTTGACCCTTGAAAACAAGTAGAATAAGGATAATCTCTCTTACAGAATGATAACAGAGTTATAATGCTTTCTGTTTTTGTTTTCTCTTCTTCAGGATAAAAAAATCTTCAGTTCTTTCAACTGACCCTTGAATGGCATGGTCCCTCATACTTTTTTTGTTTTGTTTTGTTTTTGGTGGGGCAATGGGGGTTAAGTGACTTGCCCAGGGTCACACAGCCAGTAAGTGTCAAGTGTCTGCGGCCGGATTTGAACTCAGGTCCTTCTGAATCCAGGGCTGGTGCTTTATCCACTGAACCACCTAGCTCCCCCCCCCCCCCCCCCGGTCATATTTTCACAAACCTTCTCTATTTGTCAATGTCTTCTTAAACAGTGGCTCCTAAAATGAAACACAATCTAGATATGGTCTGATCAGGACAGAGTAGAGTATATCACCTCCATTGCCTAAACTCAAATTAACTCTCTTAGTTGGTTTATTATACTGTTGAAATATTGAGCTTTATTGCTTTTCTTTATATCCTCAGTGCTTAGTACCGTGTGCCTGTACAAACAGTAAGTGCTTAATAAATACATGTTGACCAAGCTTGAAATCAACTGAAACACAAAGAACATTTTTGCACACATTATGGGTTAGCTATTTCTTCAAAATTTAGAATTTCTTCAGTTAATTTTTTGAAGCTGATTGTGGAGCTTTAAATTCATGTTAATAAAAGTTACCTTATTACACTTGGTTCATTATTGTAGGCCAGAAAGATCTTTCTGGATCCTAAAATTGTAATTCAATCTATCACTCCTACCTTTGGTCATCTTCAAATTTTATAATGATGTTACATATTACTTCACTGAAGTCACTATTGCAGAACAGGATAAATAGAACTAAGAACTATTGTTTAAAAAATACTAATTGAAACTAATAAACTATTAGTTGACCTGATTAAGAAAAAAAGAAAAGTAACTAATTTTTTTTAAATGAACAAAACTAATTAAGAGAAGAGTAGTGGATTCAGAGTCAGCCAACCTTGGGGTTTCAGAAGACATGAGTTCAAGACCTGTCTCTGGCATATACATAGAAAAAGACAAGTGACCTTGGGCAAGTCATACGACCTTCTAGTGTGCAAAGCAACTCTATAAGGCTATATATAGGTTTTGCAGAGCAATAGAAATAGGTCAGTGTTATCAGGAGATGGAATTTCCTCCCTAGGAAGTTCATATACAAATGAAATCTCACACATGTACACACACCCATACCTCAAACAGAAAAGTGAATGAAACAGGATAGATAAACAAGAAAGAGAAGCAAGTGAAAACAGTTTAGTTTTTGATAGACCCATGAGCATAAAGTACTAGGGGAAAGGACTCTCTTTTAATAAGAACTGCTAGGAAACCTAGAAAGCAATTTGGCAGAAATTCAGTTTAGTCCAATATCTTGCACCATATACTACAGTAGGCTTAAAATGGGCATGCAACCTGAATCAAAAAGTTTACAACCTTTTCTTTAAAAAAAATGTAAATGAATGAGACCAAATTAAAAAAAAAACAACTATGGCTAAGGGAAGAATCACTGACTAATCAAAGGCTAGAGGAAGTCATAAAACATAAAATAGGCAATTTAGACTACATAAAATTTAAAAGCTTTTCACAAATAAAATCAATAGAAGACAGCATTAGAAAAAGGAACAATGGAATGGGAAAAATGTTTATATCAAATATCACCAATAAAAGTATGATGTCCAAAATGTACAGGGAATTGATCCAAATATATTAACACCAAGTGCTATTCCCTTAAAAGTCAAAGGATATGTCTGATTACCATTAAAGCTTCTTTCTTCCTGGAACTACTTGTATTACTTTGCAGAATCCCAGAGGTTCCACAGAACAGTTCCAGAAACACTAACCTAGAAAAAAAGTATTTCACTTCTCTACAAACTACTAAATGTCCAAGATATGTTCTGTGCCACAGAAAATACAGAAAAATCTGAAATTATGTTGAAATTTCCATTATCCCCATATGAAATGGACACATATGACCTAAGACCTTCTCCTATAAACACATTTGTTCTAATTCTTATTTACCTAAAATTCTACTAATTATGCTGATTCTCATAGTCAGTCTCCTATGAAATTATTCATTCATTAATACAATTGTTATGAATAGACTATTGTTACGTTTATCTAGACCTTCTAAGTTGTTCCCTTTTTGCTTATACCAGTGTTCATAGGGTCTGAGAGGAGAATAGCCTCAAATCTTGATTTCTGAATTAATCCCATCTAATTTCAAGTTCTCTGATACCTTGAATCCTTTATTTTTGTCTTAAGGCATTTGGTTTAGCATTAGTACTGAGTTGTCTGTTTCCATCCTCAGTTTCCTATTTTTGCCAGACCACACACAACTTGGATTGATTTTTATTCACAGATGTCTCTGTCCCACAAGAACAAAGAGCAGCTATGTGTTGATGAATGAGCATCTCAGAAAGGACAAAATATGGTCAAAGTACATTAAATAGACAATTATGGGCCTTATGATCGCTAACTTGAGTGTTCTATAAAAGTACTAATTAACAATAACAAGGATCCAAGTCTCAAACTGTACCAGATAATATGCCAGTAACTGTTTAAATGGTCAGTTTAGTTACATTAAAATATCATCTGTACAAAAGAATTAAAAGGGCTGACAATATTGTCTAATCCTTATATGTATGCAATTAATATCAGATGACACAGTAACAAAACGTTTTTCTAAAATGACCACGGTAAGAATTTGATTTCAATCTAACCCTCTGATTTTTGGCAAATAAGGCAACAAAGTATCTATGTAAAGGCTCAATAAGGAATTGACCAAAATGTACTCAATTCATCAGATAGACTAGAGACAGAACAGAGAGTGTGCAAAAGTATACTTTTTAAATCAGGCACAGCACATCTGTTAGTTCAGGGCTTGGGTGTTTTGGGGATGACCCCCTCCTCCCCCCACTGTTTCCATTTGGCTATGTATGGGTGTGACTCAGAGTGGTACTTGGGAGATGATGAAACAATGCTCTATTGGTCATTGAGCTAGAAAAGTGGAATCAATGGACTCTGAAAAAGGAAATGACCATCACTGTTGCTATTTTTCAGAATTTTTTTTTTTTTTGCAGGGCAATGGGGGTTAAGTGACTTGCCCAGGGTCACACAGCTAGTAAGTGTCAAGTGTCTGAGGCCGGATTTGAACCCGGGTACTCCTGAATCCAAGGCCGGTGCTTTATCCACTGCGCCACCTAGCTGCCCCAGACTGTTGCTATTTTTAACCTAGCTTTTTTTTTTTTTCTTTTGGCAAGTAACTCAAAAACTGTGAACTCCCAAACACATAATAGCTAAAGCTCATGTCCTGTCTAGGTGAGCTTGATCCTAGGTTTTGGGGCCACCCCTTTTGTGTTTGATGTTTCCTGATCTTAAGTGAATAGGTATCAAGGCTGAGACGGACATATCTGGGTTTAGAGACCATTCAGGGAGGTCTGGTGGTCCTGGGTCCCTTTTCAGGAAACTGACTTGTGGCTAGCCAAGTGGAGGAATTCCCAGAAACAGCTCCAGAGCAGATAAACATCAAAAAGAGGATGAACCCAAATCTGGCTTGGTTTGCCAGATGACATAAACTTTGCAGGAAACAGTTTAGAGCTTAGGTAAAAATAATAGAAATGTTATGAAAATAAAGAGCCTAATGAACAGTTTTGAAAACTGCTATATGTTCTGAAGACATTAAAGCCTTAGTCTCCTAACAGAATCAGTCTATCAGTAGGCATTTATTAAGCACCTACTATGTGACAGGCACTGTGTTAAGCGTTGGGAATAAAAAGAATGGCAAAAGATAGTCTCTTCCCACAAGGAGCACATAATCTAATGGGGGTAAAAAGCCTATAAAGAAAAATAAACAAATAAGTATGTGTACACACACACACACACACACACACACACATACACACACAAGCTACGTATGGGTGAAGTCAGTCAATAAACATTTATTGAGCACCTACTAAGTGGGCAGGCATTGTGCCAAACTTTGGGTATATAAAGAATGGCAACAGATAGTTCCTGCCCTAAAGGAGTCCACAGTCTAAAGAAGAGAATTGTCCTTAATTATAATAGGTTACAGAAATCTTTAAATCTTTCTGTCAATGGGTGCTTATAAATGTTTTGTATTTAGCACCTCTTTTCTGTGTAAGGATTAAATACCAGCTCTACATCTGATTCACAATATATACTAGATATCTCTCTAGTCCCTCACTTTGGCCAGATCTTAGTTATGAACAAAACCTAACTTTAATTAAATCATTCCCAGGATACTGGGGTAGATGTTTAGGGAGATGATGAGTATGAGAAAAAGGAGGCTAGCTCAGCTCATTAGAAGCCAGAGTTCCCCTAGAATGGAACCTGGTCCAAAGCTGAGGAGCTCCTTAATGTAGATGGGGAGAAAGATTGTCCTGCCCCCAGTGGGCCCGACTGTGGTTATTAATGTTAGAGTAGAAGCTTTCTTCAATCAAGGAACACAGTGTGGACTTGGTAGTAGAACAATTCTTTCCATTTAGAACCAATTAGTATAACTGCACCAACAGTATCGTGTCAAGTTTCCAGTAGAGGGCAGTAAGATATAAGGCATCTAAATGCAACTGCTAAAAAGCCCAGGTGCTCAGTAATGTCAGCAGGAGCACATCTATTAAAGCATGCCAAATTTGCTCTGGGTGAATTCTGAAATCACTCTCTTGCTTTCCCTCAAGTCTATTAAATACTTCATAGAAACCTGGAAATCTCACTAAAGAGAAGATATTTCTGGATTCATAGAATTTCATTCAAGTAGGGGATAACTTGGGTTCAATTACCATGAGCTTACCAAGACCTGCATCCTCAGGATTTGACTAGAACTAAAATGTCCCAAAGGGGCGAAGAAGGTTTCTTTTGTGATACACCATTTTTTTTTTTTGGAGGGGGGTGGAGAGGGCAATGAGGGTTAAGTGACTTGCCCAGGTTCACACAGCTGGTAAGTGTCAAGTGTCTGAGGCCAGATTTGAACTCAGGACCTCCTGAATCCAAGGCTGGTGCTTTATCCACTGTGCCACCTAGCTGCCCCCTGATAGACCATACTTTTTAAACTGAAAACAAAAAAATACTATAATATCAAGTTTTAAATTATAATATATACATTATAATATTCACACATGTATTTATATATATATATATACATATGAAAAATACATATACATACATATCTATTAAAAATCAAGAACAACTAAGGGTTAAACTAAATAGTGCTGACTGTGACAGGAATTCAGAGTAGGGAAAAGATGGGTGTGGCTAGAAATAAGCAGTGAAGGTTTTGTGGGAAGGATAAGATGTCCCCGAGGCCTTTGAGGACGAGTAGGATTTGGACAAATGGACCCTCTGAAAGTTTTTTGATAAAATTCCAAGCATCTCTTCTCTCTCTTCCATATAGTTCTGGAATAGAAGAATTACTCATCCAAGCAAAGATGAGGAGGAATTGGTTGGGAATATAGTACAAAGCAACAAAGAGAAAAGTGTAATAACCTTGAGTGTGGCAAAAAGATCTCAACCTGAAAAGTGCCAAATAATATGACTGTGCAGTCTTAATTTAGTTGGGCAGCTAGATGGTACAGGAAATAGAGTGCCAGGCCTGGAGTCAGGAAGACTCATTGTAGTGAGTTCGAATTTACCTGTGTGACCCTGGGCAAGTCACATAACCCTATCTGCTTCAGTTCCTCATCTATAAAATGTACCTTTGCTAAGAAAACCCCAAAAGAGGTCACAAAGAGTTGGATATGACTGAAATAACTGAACAACAAAATCCATCTTACTTTATTATTTATTCATTTTGGAAGGGATTTCACACATAGTATGTGTTTAATGTTTATTGACTGTGCTTCAGTTTCTTCATATGTAAAATGAAGATAATAATATCACCTACCTCTTAGAATTGTTGTAAGGATAAAATATTATTTGTAAAGCTCTTTTTAGACTTTAAAGCAGTACATAAATGTGATTATTATTATTATTATTATTATTATTATGACCTAAGAGATGTAACCACACCCTATATGAATCATTTCATAAAGGCATGGTATGTGGTAGGAAAAAACAACTGGGTTTTGAGTAAGAAGACATGGCTTTAGGTCCAGAATGCTAATAACCAACTATGCAATTCTAAATCATTAGGCTTTTCTGAGATTGAACTTCCTAATATGTAAAAGGGGATAATAATATTTTGTACTACCTAAGAGTTTAATTATGAAAGTCAAATAAGAAAATGAAAGTAAAGTATTTCATAACTGTAAAGCATTATGAAGGGTGTCCCTAAAAAGTCTTGGTGTGGTTTTCAAGCTCTTAAAACTGTATGAACGAAGACTTTTGGGAGACCCTGTATAAGGATCATCTATAAATGTGAAATGTTAGTTTTCTCTTCCTTCTTCATGGATTGAACCCTTGTCCTGGCTATCTCTCAGAGACCATACAAACTGATGCAGATGTTATCATACTACCCCATGGCACCACCCCAGTCTGAGATCACTAAGATCCTACACGCACCCCAGGAGACATTTCTCATGCCACCTTTGCTGCATGAAGTCTTACTATTCAGGAATGATCACCTTTCCTCAGAACTCTCACAGTGCTTTCTTTGTGCTTCTGTTGTGCACTTTGCATTAGAATTATCCACACCAGACAGTGAGGTCAAGGACCATGTCTTATTTTTCTTTGTCTATTCCCTGGCATTCAGTGAGATGCTTTGGATGTGAAAATGCTAGTGCGTTCCCTCTGAGATTACCTTCCATCTGCCCTGCATTTATCTTGCATGTACATGGTTGTTTGCATAAAATCTTGCCTACTGGAATGTGAGCTTGTTTCTGCCTTTCTTTGTATCCAGATTCCTTAGTACAGTGCCTAGTAGATAGTAAACACTTTTTTGTTTTTTGACTTTTTTTTGGTAGGACAACGAGGGTTAAGGTGACTTGCCTAGGGTCACACAGCTAGTAAGTGTCAAGTGTCTGGAGGCCACATTTGAACTCATGTCCTCCTGAATCCAGGGCCGGTGCTTTATCCATTGTGCCACCTAGCTGCTCCCATTTTTGTTGTTGTTGTTGTTTTTGTTTCTTGAAGGACAATGATGGTTAAGTGACTTGCCCAGGATCACACAGCTAGTAAGTGTCTGAGGCCGGATTTGAATTCAGGTCCTCCTGAGTCCAGGGGCAGGTGTTTTATCCACTGTGCCACCTAGCTGCCTCATAGTAAACACCTGATAGATGCTTGTTGACTGATTAAAAGAGGTTTTTCTGGATTCGAATTCAAATTTCCATAAGATATGTACCATACTGGAAGTTTGTCAAGGGATAAGTTATGATATGCAGAAAAGCATTTCAATTTTATGAATCAATGCATTATAGACAGGACCCCATAGACTCATATGTGGGTCAAACAAAATGAGCATACCTAGGAAAGATCAAATGCTACGCAAATATTCCCCAAGTAGCTCAATTTACAAGATGCCATATGTGAAATGTAACAATGAACCAAGTACTCAGAGTTTCAAGATTCAATACCCTGATGATCCGAGTTTACAAATAAATTCCTAAAAAGCATTCCTTATGAAGACCCAAATCCTGAACTTTACACTATGCTCGAGTAGATTTACTCCAGACTCTTCAGCTGGGTGTGATGAAAGAGAGGCTGCATTAAGGGTCCTTTTTGCTCTAAATCTTATGCTATCAAATCCTACTTCCTAAACTCTAGAGGCTTCCCCCATGCCAAAGAATATACTTTGAGTAACCTTACCTGCCTAGTTCATGAAGCTTCCGCTCCCTATCCTTACTCAAACTAAGTTCTTCCACTGAATCTTTCCTATGAAACTAGAAGAGTAAAGATATTTTCCCCAATTTTAACCCAACTAAGCAACTCCTACAATCACCAACTGCCCAACACACTCTGCTACTTTCCTCCCAACTGAGATCCTGCATTTTTGTTTGTCCATTGCTCCTTCTTCTGTCTGATCTTAAAGTGTCAGTCCATGTGATTGTCACCTAGACTGGAAGCTTCCGGCAGGGAAAGAATTCCATGGATTTAACTCTATTTTAGATCACTCCATGTTGACTAGAATTTAATAAATTTTTGAATGGTGATCTTGGGGGTTTGCTGAAAACCTGTGATCACTAAGATCACTCCTATTTTGGTCTTTCTGCAATAAATATATTTTTACAAACCACAAGACTCTGCAGATTTCTCATACTCAAAACTCAGACCTTGAAAAGATCATAACCTGTACATACACTCCCCAGGGAACAGTTTTCAAGAAGTCATATTGAAGTATAAAAATGAAGGAAGAATTTTGAGTGAAAAGACTTTTTCCCCCCTAAGGGGGGGAAGGAATTATGTGACTAGAGAAACTTTTCATTAAAACAAACTTCTATGTTCTTCCCCCTGCCCCCAAAGTACAAATCTTTTTGTACAAGTAGACTCCCATATGTTAGTTATTGTAACATAAAAATTGATAAAAGGAAAGTTTTATAATTTCCTAATAATGACAGACCCCTGTGAAAGCTTTATCGTAACATGCAAAACTTGCAGCAGCATGGGAAATCCTCAGCACTGAATTTGTAAAGTAGACGTAATAAAAATAACATACTTGTATTCAAGACTGGTATCAAAGCAGCAATTTTCCAGAGCATCCAAAGATGTCATCAGAAGAAGGTTCAACTGTTGTCCAGATACATCACTGAAAAGGGGTAGCAAAAAAGAGATGGGGAGAAAGCAAGAAAATCATTGAAAATTATTTAACTACCTAAACACTCCTAATATATTACAATTTAGTATCAGTGCTCTGCTGGAGGAGCTAAAAGAGCAATAAAACATTTTTTTCCCTATAGAATTAAATCTAGTCCTCTTTGTAAAGAGAAAAACATATAAACGGCCTTAATCTATCTGAACTTTACACGCTTTATGACCCATATGATTCTGGGCGAGTTGCTCATCTTCTATGTGCCAGAAGCAAATAGGTCTTTAGGACTTATCTCCTAACAAATGGACAGGTTGCAGTCTGTGTGTTGGTAGAAGGTTACCCTATGCTAATGAAAACACAGATCTTAAGAATTTTGAAATCTTTTAAGTTTTACAACCATGAAATGAATAATAAATCATCACCACTTGATTTTAGGATTCCTTCTTTCCCAGCCCCCCCCCACCCCGCCCCTTTTCTTCCTGCTTCCTTTCACACCAGACCTATGGTTTCTTCAGTTTTCAGGAGATCTTGGTGAAGGACTTCTCCAGAGTCACATAGACAGTATGCATCAGTCAGGGCTTAAATCTAGGTCTTTCTGATTATGAGAACAGTCCTCTCTCCACTATGCCATGATGTACTTTTTGTTTCACATAGTCCAATAACCCCTCCAGCTCTTTCTTTTGCTCAAGTTTTCCATTCTGAGGGAAGGGAGGCTGTTTATTCAGTTTCAAATCACTGAAGTCAGAAGACCAAAGTAGAAGTCAATTTGTAAGTGAAGTAATGTAACCTGTAAGTGAAATGCTTTTGGAAAGCTACCAACTTCCTTAGGCTACCGTTCCCCTAGCCCACCTTGTGCCTTCTCTTTCTTATAAAACCTACTAAAAATGTCAACTTTTAATATGGCGGCCAAGCCTTCGAAAAAGGGGGGGAAAGTGAAAACTGAAATAACCAATCTAACTCTCTGCTTTTTAACTTCTTGCAACTTAAATAATATGGTTCCAAGAACAGTAATGGTAAGTATTAAGTCATCCCTGGTCATTCAAAAACTAAAATTCATTTTTTCCTGCTTTCTTCTAGGAAGGGATTTGGATTTTTCGTTAACACCTGTATTGTCAAGGGGTCCCTTAAGCTTTCTTCTTCTACTTGCTTACAACCCTCATTGTAATTTATCACTTACAAAGTCAACCAGAATGCATTCTTAATCCTTTGTTTACAGGCTAAGAAACAGGTGATTTTTGCTTGAGGCAAGGTATTTCATATATAAGCAAAAGACTCGCACTCTGTTTCTCCTCACTTTCAATACCCTTAACTAAGTATTAAATAAATCTTAAGGTTTGGAGTTTGGATTTTGTTTTTGGAATAAGACACTGTTGAGCATCCTAAATGAATCTTCAAGGGGCCTGATCTGCAAAGTCTATTTGCAATCAACTGATAGCCTCAGGAGGTTTTGGTGCAACATTTCAGAACCCAACTTCAAATAAATTCCAGAACAGTATTTCAATTTTAAGGGGCCTTCTTTCATAGAGAAGCAAGTATCAGAGATGGATTTGAAGCCTACTCCTTCTGACTCCATACCCAACACTATTCACTATGTTATACACTGCCTCTTTAAAACTTACTTTTAAGACTTAAAAAAAAATCTTCTTTCATATACAATGATTATCTAAATCTCTTAATTCACTTGAAAAGGCAACTTTGCCACTCAACTATTAGGGGTATGTAGACTCTGAAGAACTGAATCATGTTAAAGAAATAACACTACTCACTTCAGTTAGTCTGTGTAGCTGAACCACACTTCATAGACTCTGAGATTTAACCTGGTGTTTGTGTATAATTAAAAATAATTCGTGGTGAATTAAACCAACCAAGTTTTCTACCTGTCATTCAACCACAGTCAAACAGTTGGCCTTAATCTGTCAATTCATCTTTTTTCCCCCTTTTCTTAAATCATGGAAAACCTTTTTGAAAAGATCAAATTTATTATTTAAAAACTTCAAATGCTTTCCCTAAATTCATTTGTTCCTATTTGTCCCTCAAAATTTGTTAGCATAGATGTAAATTGGGAACTAAAAATTTAATTATTTATTTCAAACTGAAAATTGAAGTTAGTCTAACATCATTTATTTATTATTTCATCCAGGTATAAAACAAAACCGAGCCTGTTGGTTTATACAATAAGTAAATCTTGTGTTCTCTAAGGTGCCCTTAATCCTCATCTTATTCAAGGAAACTGTCCAAAATTATCTCTCAACCATTAAAATTTTCATATGTTCAGAGTAATTGGTTCTGAGTAGCCTAGATCAGTAGGTCTCACAGTATAATCTGCAAAGCCTAGAGGTCCCTGAAACCCTTTTCATGGGTCCATGAGCTCAAAACTATTTTCATAATAATACAAAGACATGATTTATGTATTAGAAATACTTCTCCCTTTCCAACTATATATCTGTGTGATGCTGGATCTTCTTCAGAGACTCCAACCAAAACAACATATAACAGATTCAATGCAGAAGCACGAGAGAATCTAACTGTGTTCTATTAAGGTAGACAGTAAAAAAAAATTGGCAAAACTATATAAAACAATACTAGTCCTTTAATTTGTTTTTGCTTTGGAAAATATTGTTTTTTCATAAAATTTTTATATTAACAGGTGATAGATTTATTACTGTTGTGTTTAAAGGAATTAAAACATTTGGAATTTTATCAGATTTAATTCCTAATACTGTAAATACTGATAGAGATTAATCCACATAAATAAAAAGATATCTGGGATAAATAATAATTATTAAGCATATAAAAGAATCCTGAGATCGAAAAGTTTGAGAACCACTAGTCTTCATGTATGAAGGTGGACTACACTAGTGTTTGCCTAAAAACTGAGAATCTGGTTATATTAATGTGAAATCAGAAATGACTCAATTCCTAGGAAAATATTCCCACTTGGTAGAATTTTCTACCTGAGCCTTGGATCTCTCATGACTCCTTTTATTTAATAGCTGGAGTGATTGTCCAAAAGAGTGCATTCAAGCAGAATAAAGCACAGAAACTCTTTACCTAAGGATTACGAAAATTTATATGGAATCAATCGATTAAAAACAAACAAACAACATTTATCATGTAGTTCTTCAGTGACTCACTATGTAGCAACTGGGGTACATAGTTCAACTACATGCTTTGATGATACACTATGTAGATTCAGTAAGTAACTGTGCTCCTGGCTCTAAATTTGCAATGATATTCAGGATACAGGCACAGCTGCAATGCAAAAGCTATGAGAAATTTACTGACAGGTCTCCTTAGAGACTATTGTGATCATCAAATTGATATACAGTGGGCTTATGTCTAAACAGATAAAGTGATTATAAAATGTCAAATCAGTTTGATATCTACATACTTCAGGATATCTCAATAAATATGAGATAGTAAAACCAAAAAGTTGTGAGACAAAGGTTGTTAGTTTCCTCCTTGCTGAAAGGGTAGAGGCTCTGAGGAAAGCAAAATAATAGATGAGCATTTTGTATTATTACATATAACATATACACATATATGTGAATGGATGAATGGCAGGCAGCATGATGTAGTGAACAGAAAATTGACCTTGGGGTAAAGAAAACAGAAGTTCAAGGTCACTTCTGACACATTCTAACTGTGAGACCAAAGGGCAACTCATTAACTTCTCAGTGAATTTGGATAACTCTAAAGACTTTTAAGTTACAGGTAAGCTGCTGACTGACATCAGTGAAGAGAGTTTCCAAACACAGACATTCTCTACTCTGATGAAATCATAGAGTCAGACCAACCACTGCCTGCCCTCCTCCACCCCAACCAATAAAATATACACAAATACTAAATCACAAAGGAGGAAGCAGCAGCATTTGAATGAACGATACCTGACTTTCTCCTCACACAAACGAGAGATAAACATCCCCAAAGCAAGGCCCATGTGGATTTGAACAGCTTGAGATTCATCTGCACTTGGTTTCCCAGGTAACCTAGCAGTCAGCATACTCAAGACTTCCTCCACCTTCTCCTTGCAAGATAGAATGAAAACTGGCACGAGGAGGGACAAAGCCATGGCAGCACAGGAACGAGCAATGGCACTGGCTGTGTTTTCACCAGAGTAGGATTTCTAGGGTGAAAAAGAAAGAGGAAGGAAGGAAGGAAAAAAGAAGTTAGGTTAGTTATCTTTAGGTCTTTAAGTAGAAGAACATTTTCCTCATGAAAGGACTATATGGCATGACAAACCTTTAACCAACAGGGCTCCTACAAAAGTGCTTCTGTGAGAAGGTTTATGTTCTCACTCACAACTATGGAATTAAAACATATAGCATTTGGGGCAGCTAGGTGGTGCAGTGGATAGAGCACCGGCCCTGGAGTCAGGAGGACCTGAGTTCAAATATGGCCTCAGACGCTTAACACTTACCAGCTGTGTGACCCTGGGCAAGTCACTTAATCCCAATTTCCTAACCCAAAAAACAAACAAACAAAAAACATATAGCATTTAATCTTATTTGAGAGAAGATTTGGGGTCAGTTTTGTTCCCTAGTAAGTGAGCATCTACTTTCTAATTTTAAAGACAAACAAGAAAAAGTAAAGTTCCTGTCCTTAAAGGTATGAATCCACTTGCTATCCAATCTGAGGACAGCTTGCATTATATTTCACAATTTTAAAAGTGTCTCTGTATGTAACTGGAAAATAATAAAATACTTTTATTTTTTTAAGAATAATAATTTAACCCCCCCCCCCAAAAAAAAGTGTCTTTGTAGAAAAACTAAAGAGGAAGAGCAGCTAAGCAACCCAGGCTTGGAGCAAACTACTAAGCCATGTAATAAATGGGATTCTATCAAGCCAGGCATTTACTGGGAGGAAAAAAAAATACTACAGTAATAGCAGGAAAGGTTCAAAGTTTAATGTGGAGAACTACTGGCACACCTCCCAAAATTTTGGTGGGAACGATTCCCAGTAAGTAGATGGATTATTTCCTATAAAGACTTAATTCCTTTTAATTAAAAAGGAAATAGAAATCCTAAAAGCCTCTAGTTACAAAGGAAAAACTAACTATTCCAAATGGAACTTAGAGTCATGTATACTATATGCTATATGTAATTATGGGGAAAGAAATTGATAATAACGTAAATAAAATGGTGGAACAGCCACATGAGAACAACTACAAAAAGTCTAAGATAATGGGGTTTACAAAATTATATACGTTTATAAATATATTTCAAATGGGAGGAAAAATAGGCTCATTTGTCATTTTCTATGATTTTATACTCTACATTTTCAGATATAGTTTAAAGTCAATATAGCCACTTGTAGTTATAGAGTACTTAGAAATATTTTCTATCCGATACTATTCAGCTTTTAATTTGCAGTGCTATAAAGGATAAAAATCCATCAATAAACATTAAGTACCTCCTATGTACCATGCACTAGGCTAGGCTCTAAGAATACAAAGACAAAAACCAAATGCTCCTTGATCTCAAGCAACTGACATGCTATTGGGGGAAAACAACATGTACATATAAGTAAATATAAACAGTACCCAAAGTAAATACAAGGTCATGAATTGGGAGGGCGGAAGGGGTAAGGAGGACCATGAAGGAAGGCAAATGTGGGCCTCAAGTAGGAGCTGAACTTTGAAGGAAGGCAAGAATTCTCTTTTCTTCTTTTTTTTTTGGGGGGGGGAAGGGGGAAGCAGGGCAATGAGGGTTAAGTGACTTGCCCAGGGTCACACAGCTAGTGAGTGTCAAGTGTCTGAGACTGGATTTGAACTTAGGTCCTCCTGAATCCAGGCCCAGTGCTTTATCCACTGTGCCACCTAGTTGCCCTGGAAGGCAAGAATTCTAAAAGGCAGAGAGAGAAGAAGAGAGAATGCGACCAGGGACAGAATTCAGATAGTGCAAAAGCACAAAGATGATCTGTGGAATACCATGTGTGAGGAATAGGAAGAGAGTCAGTCTGGCCAAGAGGAGTAAGATTAAGAAGTTTAGAAAGGCAGGCTGGAAATTAGATGAAAAGCTTTAGATAGAAAACTGAGGAGTTTGCATTTTATTTCAGAGGTAGGAGAGAAACATTGGAAGTGTTTTGTTTTGTTTTTTAAACAGGTCAGGTCTGTGCTTCAGAAATATTAACTTGTAAGATATACAGAGAATAGTTGGATTAGGGTAGTGGCTGTGTGAGTGAAGAGAAGGAAACAGGTAAGAGATGATACAAAGGTAAAACAGGTAAGATTTGGCAAGGGATTACATATACAAAGAGATAATGGAGGATGAGGAGTCCATGGTGACTTAAGAGATTGTGAATCTGTGTGATTGGAAGTGAAGTGTGTGATTGGTGCAGTTAATAGAAATAGGGGAATTAGGAAGAGGGGTAGGTGTGAGGAAGAAAGACAATGAATTCTGTTTTGGACAGGATGAGTTTGAGATGCAGAAATGCCAGCATGAAGATGCTGATGTGGGACATGACCTCAGGAGAGAAACTAGGACTAAATAAGTAGATATGGGAGCCATATGCTTAGAAAGGATAATTAAACCCATGGGTGTTGAGAGAGTGAGAGTGAGTGAGACAGAGAGAGGAAGAAGAGAGGAAGAGGGAGAGGGAGAGGGAGAGGGAGAGGGAGAGGGAGAGGGAGAGGGAGAGGGAGAGGGAGAGGGAGAGGGGAGGGGAGAGGAGAGAGGAGATGGAGGTCCAGGATGGAGCACTAAAGAACATGTACTGCTTGGGGTTAGGATATGAATGACCCAGAGAAGGGCAGCAAAGAGAGGAGAGTTGTGGAAAACTGGTGGGGAGAGAACATCCAAGAGGAGAAGGTGGTAGACAATGTCAAATGCTATATAGACTTTAAAAAAAGTATGAAGATTGAGAAAAGGCCTTGGGATAGGACAAAGTTTCATTGGTAACTGAAGATGGTTATTTCAGCTGAGTGTTAAGATAATGGAAGAAAAGAAATTAGTATAGAAACTTTTTCCTATTAGAAAACAAAAAGCAATAAAGATATAATACAGTACACAATACAGGTATTGTGAAAAGCATTACAGATATAAAACTAGCTTGAGAGGATGGCTGAGTCAAGTCAAAGTTTTTTAAGGATAGAGAAAACCTGGGCATATTTGGAAGAAGCAGGGACTAGAAGCAGTAGGTAGATGAGAGTGAAGATTTAAAGAGAGAAGTTAATATGGCTACCATGAAGAGAGAACATGCCCAGCTTCAAGATAGTGGAAATGAAAAGAATAACTTTTAAAACAGGGCTTGGGATGGGAGAATGAGACAGAAAACAAAAGCCCCAAGTTTTAAATTTGTAAAGCATGCTGGGATGGGTTAATAAGAAGAATCATTTTATTTTTTTCCCAAGAAGCCTATGAGCTTTCAGAATTTTGTATGCATTAAAAATTTTGTACAATATCCTGTCCTTGCAAGAATGTGAACCTGATAGCTACATCAAAGAAATCCACATAAGCTTCTAAACCTTTCTCTCATCATTAATTAAAGCACTAATGGGAACATTTGTAATAGAAAACAAGTTATTAGGAAGGAATGTCCCTTCTGAATAAAACTGGCCTACCAACTTCATCTAGCACTAACAAATAATTCAATTTCCCCTTTAAATTTTAAAGTCCAGTTCCAGACCCCACTCTCCAGACAAATACAAGGCAGGAGGTATAGAAATATGAGAAATTATAAAAAGAACACAGAAGGTAATAGGACTTCAGGTTAAATTCATGCTCTTAGCAACAATTCAGAATCTGTTCTTTATTTTTATCCCAACCAGCTGTAATCCTCTCTGCTCAGCTGTTTGTCCCATGACTAAGATAATTCTCTAATAAATGAATGGGGATGAGCTGAGACTAAAATGAAGTTATACAGAAAGCAACTCACAACCAGCTTGTATAAATGCTTAGGTTTCAGCAAAAGAGAAAGTAGAGGAAGTAAAAGGTTATGGAGAATGTTTCATTTTGTGACACTTAATAAGTAGTAGGTAACAATAATAATAAGTAACAAAGTTTGAATCTCAAGACCCCCAATTTGCTTTAAAAATTTCTTTCTTGCTTTCACACGTACATGATAGAACCAGGAGAACACTTGTCCCTTGGGTTGGTAATGGCTATCCACAATTACCAGGAGGGTATTGAGCACCATAGAAGTCCACTGTTTCATGGGAAGGAAGTCAGGTTCAATCTAGAGATGAAGGGGAAAAAAAAGAAAAATCAAAATAAGAATGGGAAAGAAGAAATAGACCCAATTATTAACTTTTGTAAATTCTAGAAACAGGTCACAGCTACTGCAAAATTTTAAGTTTAACAGCTAAAGGTTAAACTATGGTGGAAGTCTAAAATTAAGAAGAAGAAGGTGAAGTGAATCACTTGTTACCAATTACCCTTGCCAGTCTCTATTAGGAAGATGATTTGGGGAAAGAGACTATGAGACCACTATATATATGGAGTACTTCTGAGTCGCAAAAAATGTGGTGAAGAGGTATGTACATTCAATTTAATAAACATTAAAGTCATTAAGAACCTACATATTTGGGGCAGGTAGGTGGCACAGTGAATAGAGCACCGGCCCTGGAGTCAGGAGGACCTGAGTTCAAATCCAGCCTCAGACACTTGACACTTACTAGCTATGTGACCCTGGGCAAGTCACTTAACCCTAAGTGCCTCACCCCCCCCCAAAAAAAAAGAACCTACAAATTGAAAGGCCCCGTGGTAGGTGCTGATAACACAAAGACAAAAATAAAATGACCCCTGTCCTTAAGGAGATCACATTCTGCTAGGAGAAACTGATTCACAGAAAAGTAAATGAAAAAATAGAGACAGAATATTTTCAAAAGCAATAGAAGGGGCAGCTAGGTGGCACAGTAGATAGAGCATTGGCCCTGGATTCAGGAGGACCTGAGTTCAAATCTGGCATCAGACACTTGACACTTGCTAGCTGTGTGACCCTGGTTAAGTCACTTAACCCCAACTGCCTCACCAAAAAAAAAAAAAAGAAATAGAGTAATAACAACTGGGGCAGGGTCAAATTTAGACTTGATATAAGGGAAAACTACTCAAAAACAGAATGGGGTACCTCAGCGAGTAGTAGGTTGAAGAGTCTCCTATCATATGAGGTCTTCAAGCAAAGGCTAGATGACCATTTTTTTTCTGGATTATGTAAAATGGATTCTTATTTCAGTTATATCTTGACTAGGTTAAAAAAAAAGAGAAGAAGCTTGAAAATATCACCTAGATGGTGAATCCCAGAATTTAAGTCATGAAACTTTAGGGGTAAGTAGTATAGCCAAAATCAGCTTCAGAAAGACATCTCATTTTCCATTTGGCTGCACTTATTTTTGACTTCTCCTCCCCGATTGTGACAGGTATCTTTCCCTCTCCCTGTACTTTTCAGCTTTCTTTTGTGGATTATCTTCCTTGGTTAGATTGTAAGTTCCTTGAGGGAAAGGACTAGGTTTCTTTTTCATATTTTTATCCATAGCCCATAGTACCACACCTGGAACACAGCCAGCACTTAGTAAATGTTTATTGAATATTTTACTTTCAAAATGCCATGGTCAGAAAAAAGAAAACGTTTTCAGTGTCCCTTAACTCACCTCTGGTGCCCCATCAGTTTCTGAGGATAGGCTGTTTTCATGCTTGGATACGACAACTGCAAGACTTGTTAATGCCAGAAGCGCATTCCCTTTGACCACTGGGCTTTCCCTGTTGATGACAAGAAGCTTTTAATGATGATTTGAAGACATTAAGAGCCAGAGAAGGTGCTTCTGAGTAGAGAAGAATAGGAAGGGTGGAGAAATCAAGGAAGCCCTTTCATATTCTCTTCCATATCCCAATGAATATATTCATTTTCTCCCCATACCTATTCCTTACTTTGCTTCTCTTTTCTTCCTTTTCCCTTTTCTCTATCATGCATGAAGATGATTTTTTCTGTGCTTTTCAACACATGCCTATGAGTTTTTGTGAATTTTCACTGAGAGAAAAAAATGAAACAAAAACTTTAAGTGCACATTTTCTAGTCATTACTTTTTTTGTTTTGTTTCTTTTGATCTGACCAACCTAATGTTTACCAGCAGAGAGCTAGTCAGAACAAGATGACCTCGACCTTTTATTAGTGCACTGGTATGCTGGGCTAATTCAGCACCAAAACACACCTGCAACTTGACACTTTTCCGAGTAATTATGACCCTCACTTTTCCTGTCAATATAGCTCACAATTTGGGGACTTTGGATAAGATATAAATGACTTACTTCTGGACTATTAGGAGGTGAAGCTCATGTCATTCAAATGGCATTTTTTTTTTACATTAGCCATCAGGTATTTGGATTTAACTTTGTAAACCTGATATTATAGAAAAGTGAACTTTCTTAAGGTATCATGGGCTTTAAAAAGACTTGTCTTAGAATTCCATAGTTATCACATAGAAGAAATGCTCACACTGAATGACTTTAATCCTGCTGAGATGTTCTTGGTCTTAAAATAATTGTTTTCAGGGTGGTCACATTTGGTACAGAAAACATTCACTCGGCATTTTCCCCAAACCAAGAAGTGACAGTCTAGTTATGAGCCCCCTCCAAGATTATGAGCAAAAATCAGTATAGTAACTGGAGGACAAGACCAATTTTAAAATTACTCTTTAGTTTGAGCTCTAGACTAAAATGAAACTTTGGGCCTAACCTATGCATAGAAGCCCCAAGTGTGCCAGTGTCCTTCAAACAAGAAATACTTTGAGAACTCAGCTACTTGTCAGTCCCACTCTAGTAAGGTCAATGATCCTTAGAACTAGGCCATAAACACTTTAAAAATCAAGATGGGCCTCTGCAGTGCTTCTGGACTAGCTCTATGATCACTGGCCATACTGAGGTGGGACTGGGAATTTTCAAATAAGTTCCCAACTTTTATTTTGACAATGAAGCAAAACCCCAGCACAAGTACATCAGAGATCTTAAAAGTTGGATCTTTCTAATAGTTTTCCAAGACTAATGAGGACAAAGTTGTCAATACGATCCCCATTTGATCCAGTTAGCTTCATTAAATATAAATCTACTGAAGATCCCTACAGCACTCTGCTAATTCTAGCAGTGTACCTTCCGAATGCCCACTGTTGCTAACAACAGGTACCAGCTTAGCAACTATGAATGGAATAATAAAAAACTATCACCATGATGAACTAGCCAAATGAATCAAAAGCATCATTTCTGTATTTGAAGAACAATATGATTATAGTATTATTCTTATAAGCATCTCCATTGTCTTTTTTTAGTCATCAAGGGAAAAGTTGAATTAAATCGTGTTAACACCTAATGAAAGGGGAGTATTATCCTGCCATAAGAAACAATAAAAATGCAGAATTCAAAAAAGTTCTGAATTTTTCATTTTCTTTCCCTCAAACGTAGACTATACCTTTGGTCTTAGGATCATATTACTAAAGTTGCTATGAAGAAAAGCTTGGTGGGGCAGCTAGGTGGCGCAGTGGATAAAGCACTGGCCCTGGATTCAGGAGTACCTGAGTTCAAATCCGGCCTCAGACACTTGACACTTACTAGCTGTGTGACCCTGGGCAAGTCACTTAACCCCCATTGCCCCACAAAAAAAAAAAAAAGAAAGAAAAGCTTGGTGAATTGCTAAAGGATAAACAATTTTGCTAGTCTTGCTTCTCATATACACAATAAACACACAGTAAATAACTAAACAATCCACAAAATAACTTAAAGCTAGTGATTTCCTATTTCTAATATAAAAAAAGTATTATCTTCTTCTTGTGGAAGACAGTGTGTAATAAGGTAGGGAAAAGTCACAGCACATTGTAAAAGATGGTGTGATAGAAAGCCAGTTTGTGGTTTCAAACGTCAAATGAAAAAGTCTATGACTATGTGAAAACCAGATCACTGTAGCAATTTTAATATTCAGTCAATATGTCAATCCTCTTCAATTGTACCCAGTAAACAGGAGATACAATAGGTTCTCTTGACCTACACCCATATTAGCAGATGCATATTTTCTTCATCTTCTCTCCTTTACAGGAGGATGTAAGCTTCTTCATGGTCTGCAACTGATGCAGGTAGGACAGTAGGTAGTACAGATGGCTGGGGTGGTGGTAAGAGCAGCATTGACACCAACTCCCTTTATATGTGCACATTTAATGAAATGCCTAGATTGTTTTGCTCTTATCTCAGTCCCACATGAAGGCATTTCAGCACAGACCCATGGTCCTATGGGTACACAGAGGGGTGTGTGCATGTACCATATTAAGAAACCAAGCTCACTTCTTTATTCTCCTACTGACCATGTAAACTCATGTTAAACAAGCAGTTTTCAAAAGTGTGGTCTGGGGATTCATGGAGGTCCCTGAGACCTTTTTGAGGAATCCACAAAGTCCAATTATCATTACCATCACCAACACCATCTTGATCTCTAATGTGATAAATAATGATAGATATAACAAACAAAAACAAAAACTCTTTATGGGTATTCTCAATAATTTTTAAGAGGGTAACAGGGTCTTATGACCAAAAAGTTTGAAAACTACTATGTTAAACACTCAACTTTTCTCTGGTGTACTCTACCTGCAAAACCCAATTTTCAATATTTATATGTCATAGGTATATGGTTAGAACTCACTTAATTGAAAAAATTTAAAAATAAATATAATGGCAAAGTTTTGTTTTTTTGGGGTTTTTTGGTGAGGCAATTGGGATTAAGTGACTAGCCCAGGGTCACACAGCTAGTAAGGGTCAAGCACCTGAGGCTGGATTTGAACTCAGGTACTCCTGACTCAAGGGCCGGTATTCTATCCACTGGGCCAACTAGCTGCCCCATGGCAAAGTTTTTTAATTGCCTACTACAAGAGAAATAGACTATGTAAACGAATGAACAACATGAATAAGAAACTGAGGACAAATGGAGATTAAATTTAAGATGATTCTTTTACAATCTCTAACTAATAAATAAATAAGCCTTACTTTGAAGCTGATTTAATGATCTGGTCGGTCAGCATGTCTCTAACCCTGTAATAAAAAGAGAACCAACCATTATTACGCCTCATATTACAATGAGAAATGTTTTTTCTCTTGTTCTTCCACCAACAAGAACTAGCCGGTCTTATCATGGATTCTTAAAACTACTAATGTATTTAGTATACAGTGAGATGGTTTTGGTGATGCCATTAAGAAGGGTTTTCAATATCTGTCTTTGGCTTAATTACACCAAGAGTTATCTTCAAAAAGCTCTGTCCTGACCTTTCTAATGTGTTCTGGGAAATGAAAGTCCCAAACAGTTTGTATAAATTTGATCCTCCTGCATTTAAAGAGAGCTTTCCAAAGCAATAAATATACTAAAATCTAGTGTCCAAAAATAAAATGGATAGTGTGAAAATTGATGTAGCATTTATTATACTTCAGAAAATAACTGGCTAAGCTATCATGTGCTATAATCATCTGAATGTATTGGAACAAGGACCACTGAAGTGCTCACATCTCTTAAAACATTTGAGTAATCACTTTTTAGTACACTGCAGACCTGCATTTGTACAACTTCACATTGGATTCAAGACCAGGATAGACCTCTGTTCTTATGCCGCCAGATGTCCCCGTGATGCAATATAAAAAACCAGCCACACTATTATATTAAAAATGTAACTACTAATCTAACCAAAATGATAGCCATGTTTTAGGGCAAAGTTCTTAAGGGTTGAACTTGAAGTTATGTGACAATGGTGTGTGATAAAAATAAAGGTCAGGTTTTTTTAAAAAGTCAAGTTTCATTCAATGTGAATTTAATGTCTAATTTCAAGGCTTGGCTAGAAGATGCTCTCTTTAAAAAGTGGGATGCTATCATTTTTTCATCTCTGCATCCCTGGTTCCTAGGACATAACAGTTGATTAATAAATGCCTATTTCCTTGAACTTAAAAAATGCAGAGTAAATGCTTTTATTTTAAAATTAAGTGATGCATAACTTACTGCCTTCTCTGTACTATTAGAAAGATAAATTTAAGCAGCCTTAAGGAGGTAAGGGGATAGTTTATGGAGATGTTTTGAAAGGTATAAAGTAGGTTTTTTTTTTTTCGATTAAGTCATCAGTCTTTCTCATAGAATTTTAGAACTTGAGAGTTTCGTGCAACTGTGCTAAAAATAATGAGATATAGGGGCAGCTAGGTGGCGCAGTGGATAAAGCACTGGCCCTGGATTCAGGAGGACCCGAGTTCAAATCCGACCTCAGACATTTGACACTTACTAGCTGGGTGACCCTGGGCAAGTCACTTAACCCCCATTGCCCCTCGCAAGAAACAAACAAAAACAAACAAACAAAAAATAATGAGCTGTTTACTCTTCCTTATTTCTTACATTTCATCTTTTTGAGAAAGAACAGTCATGTAGTGGACATAACACTAGGCTTCTAGAGTTGGAAGAGAGACATGGGTTCATATCCTGACTCTAATACTTATTAGCTGTGTTATCATAAGCAAGTTATTTAAACTCTTTAATCCTCAGTTTCTTCATCTGTAAAACAGGAATGATAAAATCTATAGCAACTACCTTAAAGGATTATTACATAGTTCAAATGAAAATATATATAAAGCACCCTGGAAATCTTAAAGCACTATACAATGTCAGCTGTTCCTAAGGGTAAGGCTCATTAAAATTAGCGATGCATTTAATATTGCTATAATAAAATATGGAATACATATATTACTGTGAACAGAGCTACTATGTCATAGGACCACACTTCAAAACCAGAACTATACCAGAACCTTTTATTTTCATCTACAGATTTTTAGTAAATGTGGAAATCACAAGTAATCAAAATTAACTTCTATATACATCTTTAACTAAAACTGACCATTGGTTATAAACAAATTGCTAAGACTCAGAGAACTTTTTTTCCCCTGCATTTGGTTTGCACCCAGTAGAACTGCATGATTTTCATAGGCTCCTTTTTCCAAAACAAGTTAACAATTCTAACTACTTTTTACATTCCAGTGCTGATATATCCCACCAACAGAACAGTCCCAATTCAGTAGAGTCCTTCGAGAGTTCCCCAAAGAAATGAAAGTCTTGATGTTATACAGCTGTGCCCAATAGGCAAGGTTTCACTTCAAGGTGGGTAGGGGACTTGACTAAGTATGGAGTGGGAGGCAATGGTGGAGGCAGAAAAGGATAATTATCATTAAAGAACATATAAAATAATCTCATACATTAAAAAAGAGTACCCATTGAGAGTCTATCCAAGGTTTCTTAGAAAAATATAAACAATGAATGAATCTTCACTTATAATTTTAATGTGTGTGGGCTGTTGTTTTTGTTTTTTTTTTTAATAGGAATCACCTAGCAGGTCATCTGGAAATTTCTCCATAGCATTCATGCAGAAGTTACATCCCCCAACATTAAACCTTTTAAGTAGCTACCTTCCCCCTAAGTTTTCAATTCCCACAACAAAAGATGAGGTGAAGAAAGTCACCCCCTTACCAGATCCAGGCTGTAAATTTCTTGTACTGTATCTCTTCAGGAGCATCTTTTCCATGTTTTAATTGCATGTCCAGCTCTGCCTGTCTTCCCTGGAAAATCACAGGATAAGTCATGAAGAAAACTTTACAAGTGAAATAAGCTTAAATTTCTGTGGAAAAAACTTGAGTAATAGATGTAACCCTTCCCTTGAGGGCAACTTCATAATTAGATCTAAGTGTTCTTGATAGGATATTTTACTTTGAGAGATCATGTGTTAAGAAAATAGAATTATATTACTATACAGTCATTCCTTAATTTATGTAATGGGTGCAGTCTTGAAACACTGTAACGAAAAAAGCCTCATCTAGGAGTTTACCTTGGGGAGTCTCAATATAAGCTTACACTATCATCCTGGCTGTCCCTTCTTTCTTCCATCCCTCCTTTCCATTCTACACATTGTGATCACACACACACACACACACACACACACACACACACACACACACACACACACGTGCACAAAAGACATTCAAATTGCTTGTCTCTAGTTGCTATTTTGAACTAACATGTTATAGGAACAGATATTCTGCAAATTCTACCAAACAGTGCAATAGGTTTCTGGAAAATGTGTTATTATCAGGGTTGGGTAATACAACAATTGTTTTTTCTACACATTGCTCAGTAACTAATTTTTCCTACATTAAGTTTCCTTATGACAAGAAATAATAAATACACTGAACTTTAAGTGATATTATTAAAACTTTGAAAGCTAAATCCTTTTCTGATTTGTTAGTTCCTCTTAAAACTGATATTTATTTTGGGCAGATAACGTCCAACTTGATTTAGGTGAAACTAAAATGCAGGGTGAGTTGGGCAAGGACTCACTTATTTGTTTGTTTTCTTCAACAGAAGTGAACTCCTTTAGGGGAATACATAGTAAGAAATACTGAAAATTGTGTCTTGGGATAGCTTGAACCATAAACAAAATGGGTACTAGTGACTTAAATCTTCTTTCAAGAATACTGTATGCCAGAAGAATGAATTAATTAAGTCAATGGTTGATCCAGTTCAGTATTTTTTATAATATATTTTATTACTTTTGTTAATTATTTCACAATTTGAAATAAAAGTTCAACTTTCTCATTTTTGAGTTGCAAATTCTCTCCCTTTAGGGGACAGCTAGGTGGTGCAGTGGATAAAGCACTGGCCCTGGATTCAGGAGTACCTGAGTTCAAATCCGGCCTCACATACTTGACATGTACTAGCTGTGTGACCCTGGGCAAGTCACTTAACCCCCATTATCCTGAAAAACAAATTCTCTCCCTTCCTCCAGCTCCTTCCCCTCCCCCTTGAGAAGCCAAGAAATATATCAGTGATATATGTGAAGTCATGCAAAATATATTTCCATATTAGCCATGTTGAAAAAGAAAATATACACACACACAAACAAATAAAGGAAGTGAAAAAAGTGTGCTTCAATCTGCACTAAAAGTTTATCAGTTCTCTCTTTGCAGGTGGAGAGCATTTTTCATCATGGGCCCTTTGTAACTGTCTCAGATCACTGTCTTGATTAGAGTAGCTTGGTCTTTCACATTTGATCAATCTTACAATACCGCAATTACTGTGTGCAATCCTCTGGTTCTGTTCACTTTACTTCCCATGAGTTCATAGAAGTCTCCCCAGATTTCTCTGAAACCATCCTGCTCATCATTCTTATTGAACAAAAATACTCCATCACAATCAAATACTCTAACTTGGTCAGCCGTTCCTCAATTGATGGATATCCCCTCAGTTTCCAATTCTTTACCACCACTAAAAAGAGCTACAATAAGTGTTTTTTATAAATAAGTCCTTTTCCCTTATCTTTGAGATACAGACCAAGTAGTAATATTGCTGGGTTAATATTCACAGGTTAATAACTTTGGGGGGGGGGCAATGAGGGTTAAGTGACTTGCTCAGGGTCACACAGTTAGTGTCAAGTGTCTGAGGCCAGATTGGAACTCAGGTCCTCCTGAATCTAGGGCTGGTGCTTTATCCACCATACCACCTAGTTGCCCCAAGGTTAATAACCTTTGAGGGCAGTTCCAAATAGTTTTCCAGAATGGTTGCAGTTCAGTATTCGTGATGACAGTGGTGTCCAGAGATACTTGGAAAGAAAGCAGTTTCCCTAACACGACATCAATGTCAAAAGGTTAAGGGAATTCCCCAAATATCCCTAACCTTCCTTTCAGAGAGCCCTGTGGGAGTACCATGCATTAATTTATCTAATCCTTTCTCAAAACTGTATTTCTCCAATGTTCCTGGAGGTAGCGTGTTCTGAAAATGTATTACCTGACTTGGTAACATAGTAATAACTCCTATTTCCTTAAATTATTTCTGTGAATCCTCCAGGATGCCCTCAATTTCTAGGATTCTGTGATTCACTGAATATTCTATCTACCTCCTTTATACACTTCCATGAATATCATCTTTCAGGCTTCATCCCTAAAATATCAAGAATTATCATCTTTCTCATTTGGTATCATACAGAAGTTCCTCTAGCTCTTGGAATGGAGAATCAAAGGTAGGCAAAATGAACTCTCACAAAAATTAGCTTTCTATTTTAATTATTCTTTAGTAGTTTTCTCTTCCTACCCCAAAAAAGCAAGATAAGGAGGCATCTACCTCAACTCCTTGATATAGGTGGAAGGAGTATGAGAGGAAAAGTTCTGAAGTGAGGGGATATTTTTTAATCACATCAGAAGTTCCATAGACATAATTGAAGAGGCAGGCAGGAGTGGAACATGCTGGAGTATTGGGGGTGGGTGTCAGTACTGAGGTTAATACAAATGAGACAATAGGCAATAGGAGTTGGAGATGCAAGTTTTCTATTCGAAAGGTACAAACTCGCTATTAGAAGGATAAGAGGTGGGAGCGTGGGGTGTGGGGGGTGTGGGGGTGGGTGTGCATATATGTGTAGAGTGAGAGATTATGAACCACTTAGGGGATGAATCCAGATAATAGTGATTGAAAGGAGTTATGCTGCTTAGCACAGTACCTGGCACATAGTAGACACTTAATAAATGTTAATGACTACTATTGCCTATTGATGAAGAATAATTGCATATTATTCAATAAAAGAATATGATAATAACAACACATATTCAATAAAGGATATCAATAATTCAGTAAATATGATTTAAATAAATGTAGGAGGGCAGCTAGGTGGAGCAGTGGATAAAGCACTGGATTCAGGAGGATCTCTGTTCAAATCTGGCATCAGACACTTACTAGCTTTGTGACCCTGGGCAAGTCACTTAACCCTCATTGCCCCACAAAAAACCAAAAACAAAATAAATAAATGTAGGGTAGTTCTGCAATGGTAGAAGATCTAGGTTTTAGTCTCAGGTCCATAACTTACTAGACACAAGGACACAGGCAAGTCACTTGACCTCACTAAGTCTCAGTTTCCTCATCTATAAAATCGATATTTACATTAACTATATGTCACAAAGTTTATTCTGAGAAAAATATTATATAAACTAAAACCCTCATAAGGGTACTGATCAAAACACCAATTCGACAGGGAAAAACAGATAATGATGGACTGAATGAAAGAAAAAGCACTTATTAAGTGCATAGTGGCCCAAAGAGAAAAGCAAGACCGCCCTGTTCTTGAGAAGTACACATTCTAATTAGCAAACGGAGACAACACATATAGGAAGAGTCCAACTTTAGGTCAAATGGTAAGGGCTGATGGTCCAAATAGCAAGGAGTCAGTCCAGTTGGACTGCACTGTAGAGGAGAGATAAGGCTGATATACAAGTATGTCATTTTAACAAATAAAACCATATCCGTTTCTGTCATTGAACCATTTGACAATGGCAGGGATTCTTTTGGTGACGAGAACTTTAATTTATGAGTCTTCAATAGCTGTGGTTACTGACGGGGCAGGGACTGTAGCAAGGGCAAAGGTAGGTCTTGGATGACCTTGCCACAAGAGATGTTCCCCTGGATGACTACCGTAAGAAGTCTGGGCGAGAGGCAAGGTTAAAGGCCTTGGCAGGCACTATTACTTAAAAGACTCCTGGGTGCAGGGTCCTGGGTCAGCCTTCAGTGGGGTCTGGAAAAAAGTCATCATCATGGTAGTAACAGTTTGGTCAGCTTTGTTACCTTGATACCTCTCTTCTCTTCTCTAGCACTTTCTGATGGTGACTGGTCAATGGCTAATGCTGGCTGACACCAGAATCTCTATAAGAGCTCACCAAATCTCCAGAAAGGTTGCTCCCTTGGACAACAGTAGCCCTGGCCCAGGCTGGAGGCAGCGCCAATGACACTGAGCAAATGGATGGGTGGGTGTCAGTATTGCTACTCTTGGCACTCATAGGCTAGAAGCATATTGGAAAGCAGAGAACACTGTTTTGTGAAGAGTTCAGCTTCAGCCTAGGATACACAGCACTCAAGCTCTAGGAAATAGGGTACAATGAAACACTATCTCCTAGGCTGAATATATCAAAGGTTGTTTGCCTAAATAATCTCCTGGTCTAATACCACCAAATATGCCTGATGCAGGCTTGCAAAAAGAGTGTAATGCCCTTAATGTGGGAGTGCCCTCTAGGATAGAAATCCTTGATACTGTGGAGGCAGGGAGTCTAGACTTTACCCCAGCCCTACTAAATGTAATAATTTCTACATGTTAATTTCATTTAAAATGCACTTTATTGGGGGCAGCTAGGTGGCACAGTAGATAGAGTACCAGCCCTGGATTCAGGAGGACCTGAGGTTAAATCCGGCCTCAGACATTTGATACTTACTAGCTGTGTGACCATGGGCAAGTTACTTAACCCTCATTGCCCTGCAAAACAAAACAAAACAAAAACAACAACAACAACAACAAAATAATAAAATAAAATAAAAATAAAATGCACTTTGTGGGGGCAGCTAGGTAGCATAGTGGATAAAGCATCGGTCCTGGATTCAGGAGTACCTGAATTCAAATCCGGCTTCAGATACTTGACACTTAATAGCTGCGTGACCCTGGGCAAGTCACTTAACCCCCACAGCCCTGCAAGAAAAAATGCACTTTGTACTTCTAAACAGCTGTGGTTGCTGTTAGATTTCTTTCATCTTCTGTATAACACTTCCATAATCACAAATACTATCAGTAGATTCAATCTGTAGAAATGAATAGCAAAAATAGGTATTCCTTAAAAAAGAGTAGTTAAGAGAGAGTTACTTCATCTTCTCAGCTATCTAAATCCTATTTATATCCTATTACAGTAATACAACCACAGAGATACAGAAATATTGACAAGTACAGCTAAAAATATTCAACTTGACTTTCAAAAATATATTCAGTCCCTAAAATGTCTGTATCCTTTGACAGAGAACCCACCATTGGGAATATACCCAAAAGGTTTCAGAGAGTAAAAGGTCTCATATACAAGCTTTTGTGGTAGCAAATAACTGGGGAGGAAAAGACTGCCATCAAACTGAGGAATGCATAAACAAATTTAGTGGTACATGAATATAATGGAATATATTACTATGCCATAAAAAACAATGAAGATGAAGAATTCATGAAAGCATAGGAAAACTTATATAAACCAATGCAGAATATAAAGCAGAAAAGTAAAACAATATATACAACTATAACAATCGAAATGGAAGGAACAAAACATAACCGAAACATTCTCTTCATCTCAGATTCCTTTGCCGTTGCCTTCCACTTTTTTTTTCTTCCACTCTTTACTATTTTTCCCTAGTCTGGAAAAGGGATGGATGGCCCTTCTCCTTGCCACAGTCAACCCTTGTGTGCATTTGAACTCATTCTGATATCTCCCACCCTATTTTCACTCACTCAATTTTCTCCAGCAGACAGCATTCTCAGTCAATTTCCCTCCATTTCAATTTGTCTGTTGTATCCTAACTTCTTCCTATCCAGTAGTTCCTTTCCTACAATCTTTAAACATGTCACATCCTTAAAAAAACCTTCACTAGACCCTACAAGGTCTCAAGTTATCAGCTAGGTAGATCAGATGAGAGTGCTTCACAAACCTTAAAGTGCTATATAAATGCTAGCTATTATTATCCTATATCTACTCTCTTTCTCAGCCAAGTTCCTTGAAAAATGTAGTCTATAGTCACTGCCTCCAAAGGCAATCTGCCTTTCCAAACTCATCACTCAACTGAAACTGCTCTCTCCTGCTCATCTCTTTTTTTGGGGGGGGGAGGGTGGTGGTGGTGGTGGTGGTGGTAGTATTTTATTTTATTTTCCAATTACATGAAAAGATTGTTTTCAACATTCATTTTTGTAAGATTTTGAATTCCCAATTTTTCTCCCCGCCTTCCGTCTCCCCTCCCCAAGACAACAATCAGATATAGGTTATATACATACATACATGTATATATACACACATACACTCATTTATATATATATTTCCATATTAACCATATTATAAAAGAAGAATCAGAACAAAAGGGAAAAACCACAAGAAAAAAAACCCAACAAATAAAATGAAAATAGTATACTTTGATCTGCATTAAGACTCCATAGTTCTTTTTCTGGATGTGAGAGCATTTTCCATAAGTCTTTTGGAATTGCCTTGGATCATTGTATTGCTGAGAAGAGCTAAGTCTCTCACAGTTGATCATCATTACAATATTGCTGTTACTTTGTATGATGTTCTCCTGGTTCTGCTCACTTTACTTAGCATCATCAGTTCATGTAAATCTTTCCAGGTTTTTCTGAAATCCACCTGCTCATCATTTCTTATAGCACAATAGTATTCCATCACATTCATATACTACAACTTGTTTAGCCATTCCCCAATTTCCAATTCTTTGCCACCACAGAAAGAGCTGCTATAAATATTTTTGTACATGTGGGTCCTTTCCCCTTTCTGACAATCTCTTAATTGTCAAATCTTCAGTTTTCATCCTTCTCGAACTATCTCTTGCACTTGACACTATTGACCATCCTCTCCTCTTGGATACATTCCCCAATATGGGTTATCTTGGTTTCCCTCCTACCTGTATGACAACTCCTTCTGATTACTGATTCATTAGCTATATCAATTGATTCAATTGCTTCTGTTACTGATTCATTAGCTATATCATACTTCTGTGGGAAATTATTATTAATAACTGATATCTTGGGGAAGATTCAGGAGATTCTCCCCTTCTTCCAAAGTCTAGCTTCTCCTTGAAAATAAGATTGCATTGAATTTCTTCATCTTGGTCAGATCCATCCCAAGCTTGCAAGGTGGAGAAAGCTCATTTGTGTTCTACTCAAGCGTAGGTGGGACAGATCCATTTATCTAAATAGTCAAAAGCTCTTCCATGGGGGGTTGGGTGAGGGGTCATTTGGGGGCCCACCCCCATTGAAGAGGAGGACATTCTTTGAATTGAAGGTCCAAGACTAGAGATAATATCTCTATGTGGGGGTCAATTCTTGGCCCCTTTGACCACATACTGTTTCAAGGGTATATAAGTTCCATGTCCCACCCACCATGAGGGTGTTTGTCTGATAGAGACAGCAAATGACCATTCTTTCATTAATAACATGCTGGCCTTATTAATAAAATGATCAAATTACCCAGAAACTATGTATCTCAAAATTTTAATTGTCATACTCCTGAACTATGGGTATTCCCCAAGTTTCTATACTATACCTTCTCTCCGTACAATCCCTTGGAAAAATGCATTAGCTCACAAGGGTTTAACTATCATAACTATGCAGATGACTCATAGATTAGTAGATTATGAAGATTACATTTGTCTATCTGTGAGTCATCTGCATAGATACAATAGTTAAATATGATAGTCTTTATATTTGTGACAGAGATAGGTTAGAGATACTGGCACTTCTATCCAGTGTCAGCCTCTCCCCTGAGCTTTGGTCTTATACCACTTATTAGATATTTCAAACTGGATATCCCAGAAACAGTTAAAATTTAAGATGTCCAAAAAAAATTCATTTTTGCTCCCCCTCCACTACTACTCCCCACCAAATCCCATCCCCTTCCAAATTTCTCTGATCACTATCATTTCAGACTCTCAGATTTATAACCTTTGTACTACTCAATCTCCCTCACCCCCCATTTCCAACCAGTTACCAAATCTCACCATTACTGACTTCATGACATCTTTTGCACCTGACCCCTTTTCACCACTTACACAGCTACCACTTTAGTTCCCTGGATTATAAGAGCTAATAATGTAGATTCCTCTACTCAATCAACTCCAGTGGGTTTCCTCTTGCTTCTAGCTTAAAATATGAACTCCTCTATTTAGTTATTAAAACACCTTACGCGGGGGAGGCTAGGTGGCACAGTGGATAAAGCACTGGCCTTGGATTCAGGAGGACCTGAGTTCAAATCCAGCCTCAGACACTTGACACTTACTAGCTGTGTGACCTTGGGCAAGTCACTTAACCCTCATTGCCCTACCAAAAAACAAACAAAAAAACACCTTACAGCCTGGCTCCAATCTATCCTTCTGGCCACACTGGGACTTAGACTCCCTTTTGTACTCTACAATCTAGCCAAATTGGCTTCCTCTCTCTCTCATACACAAAATTCCATTTCCCTTCTCCATGTCTTTGAACAAACTATTCTGTATTCCTGGAATGAACTCACTCCTGACTTCTACCTCATAATGCCCCACTCTTCCTTTAGGATACAACTCAGGCACATGTTTTATACTAAGCTGATCCTGATCCTCATAACTGCTAGAGCCTGCCTTCCTTTATTACCTTTCATTTAACTATATTATATTAATTTGTAATTATTCACTTTATACTTGTTCTATACTTGTTTTTCCCAGTAGAATGCAAGAGCCTTATGAGTAGAGATTATTTCATTCTTTTTGCTTGTATCCCTAGGTCCTAGTACAATGCCTGGAAGATAGCAGACGTAATAACTGCTTCTTGTCTGCTTGATTATAATGCCCAAACTTCTCGTCCCAAAAGAGATGAGACAGTAAATGTCCATTCCTTCGTTGCAGAGATAGGGGATCATGGGTACACAATACTGTATGGACTTGTTAGCTCGTTTGACATATTTGTTAGTCTACAGAAAAGCCTTTTTTCTTGTTCTAAATTCTTTGTTAGAAGGTAAGTCTTCCTGGGTAAAAGGGGTGGTGGTTGTCATGTCCAACCCTTCCTTGGCAAAGATACTGAAGTAGTTTGCTATTTCCTTCTCTGGCTCATTTTGCAGATGAAGAAACCAAGGCATGGTTAAGTGACTTGTCTGAGTAATTGTCTGAGGCCAAATTTGAACTCAGGAAGAGGAGTCTTCCTGACTCCAAATCCAGCGCTCTATCCATGTGCGTGTGTACATACTGAGAAATGAAAATTCTGTAACAATAAAATGTCAATAAAACTTTTTTTTTTTTTAGTGAGACAATTGGGGTTAAGTGACTTTCCCAGGGTCACACAGCTAGTTAAATGTTAAGTGTCTAAGGCCGGATTTGAACTCAGGTACTCCTGACTCCAGAGCCGGTGCTCTATCCACTGTGCCACCTAGCTGCCCCCAATAAAACTTTTAAATGGAGGATACAATGTACATAAACATCAATCTACTTCAGGAATTTTTAGTTATTTGAATTACTATGACATTAAAACTGAATGCTGGTAGATATCTTTTTAAAAATGCATTAGGCATCAAGGGTGAGAAAGTAATTCATTCACTGAACAACCATTTATGAACTCTCTATTATTTGCAGAGCTCGGTGTTCCTAAATAAAACATATAATCTAATGTTGAAAACGCACAAATTTTAATAGCTGTTTTTCAACTGCAAATTCAATGCCAATAACCTCGGGTTTTTAAAAAATTTTTCTGTTATGGAGAACTGTATAAATCTATAATTCAAACTGCAGTTAAAAGAGAAACAGAGACTGATAAAAAGGTAATAGCAAAGGTGTTTATAAATGATAACGCCAACAAATGATTTGAGAGTATTTAGGGGAAAATTATTTAGGTAAACACACAGAAACACAATGGGAGTTGCTATCTCAACCCATTTGGATGAGTACTAGAAATGGTGAAAAGTGGGTTAGATAAGGTTAAAGAGTAGTACAGAATGGTGAGTTATAGCATTGGTAGCAAAATCCAAAATGATAATGCTAAATTATTGAGATCTGAATTCACAATTTATGTAGAAGATATTTGAATGGATATATGGTTTTATCAACATGGATACTCTCTAACAATACAGATCACAGCCCATCTCTGCCTTCTCAACCTTTCAAACTTAAGTCTACCTCTGCTTGCAACATCTCCACAAAGGGTCTACCCAACATACAGGGCACCTAGATCTCTTCATATTATGTAGTATATGAGGACAATACACATGCCTATATGTTAACCTTCAGACTAGGTTCATAATTAACCAATCTCCTTTTCTCACATCAATTTGATAAAAAATGTTTAAACTACTCTTGGAAATTTTTTTTTGTAATATGCTATAACACATTTCTGCCCAGCATGCCTCTCTCCCTTTGATTTAGGTGCTTCAGATATTAATTCATTTCAATTCAATAAACATTAAATGTCTTACTAAGTGTAAGGCAGGGGCAGCTATGTAGCACAGTCAGCAGAAGAATGGGCCTGGAGTCAGAAAGATCTTTTTCCTGAGTTCAAACCCCACCTCAAACACTTGACCTCAGGCAAGTTACTCAAACCATGTTTGCCTCAGTTTCTCATCTGTTAGATGTGATGGAAATGGCAAACCACTTTGCCAAGGAAACCCCAAATGAGATCATGAGGAGTTGGACACAACTTTAAAATAAATGAACAACAAATGTGAGGCAATGGAGATATAAACATGAAAAAGAAGCTTATATTTGACTGAGGCAATACAATGTAATATATCTATCTATCTATCTATATCTATCTTTCTACTATATATAGATATAGATATACACGCACATATATGGGGGGAGAGAGAGAGAGAGAGAGAGAGAGAGAGAGAGAGAGAGAGAGAGAGAGAGAGAGAGAGAGAGATACAAGGAATTTGGGGAAGAAGAAAAAAAAATAACTTTGGGGAAGTGTGGAGATCAGAAAATTATTCCCAGGGGACATGACCTTTTATGAGATATAAAAGAAGCTAGGTGGCGATGAAGACATTCTAAGTACGTTAAAGTGCAAAGACAAAGAAGGAAAAGATAAAATATAACGTTTGGGGAAACAACAAATAGTCCAGGTTAACTAGAATATAGAGGGCATAAAAGAGTACAATATATAAAAAAATCTAGCAAAGGTAGATATGAATCAGACTATGAAATATCTCCAGTGCCAGGCTGAGTCACAGGAATTCACTAAGGATTGTTAAGCAAGGAAATATAATCAGATTTGGGTCATAAGAATTAGTAAGTGTGTAGAGGGTGAATTGGCAAGTAAAAAGACTAGAAGCAGGTAGATCAATTAAGCTACTTTGAGAGTCAAGGTGAGAAGGGGGATTAAGACAGTGACCATGTGAAGGAGAAAAACAGACAGAGGCAAGGGAAGTTGAGGAGGTAGGATTTAAAAGACCCAGCAACTGACTGGATATTTGGGAGAAGCAAGGAAATAATGGGAAGGAATTAAGAATTCATTAAGAGTTTAGTACTTGCTACATACTATGCCAAGTACTTTATAAATATTATCTCATTTGATCCTTACAACAATTCTGAGGAATAGGTGTGATTTATCTTCTCATTTGACATTGAGGAAACTGAGGCAGGCAGAGGTCTACTGATTGGCCCAAGGGTCACACAGCTAATAAGTGTCTGAGGCCAGATATGAATCCAGGATTTCCTGACACCAGACTCAATGTCTGATTTACTGAGCCGCCTAGCTGTGGGGTAAAAGAGGGGCAAGAGTCAAGGGTGACTCTGAGGTTGCAAACTTCAATAACTAAAAGCATGGAATGTCATCAACAGAAATAAGGAAGTTTGGGGAGGGTAATGAGGTTAGCAAGAGAAATAATGAATTTCATTGGTGTAGGACATTCAGGTAGAAATGCACAGCACTGAGTTGGTGATGCGAAATTAGAGTTCAAGGATGAGAGAATAAGACTAGCTATATAGATTTGAGAGTCATCTGTCAATGACAATTAAACCAATGGGTGCTGATTACATTATGAGTGGATAGTTTAAAAATAGAAAAAAAGAGGAGTCAAGTATCAAACAACGAAACAATCAACAAGCATTTAATAATCCATGACAGAAGCTACTGAGAGAGATATTGCGTGGGATAAAATAAGTGGTTGGTTTCAGTTTGAAATCCCCTTAACATCAACATTATTATCACTTTAAACATTTAATACTTAATGCATGTTTGACAAATAAGACGTTTAGGGCATTATGACAAGACACAACATGTATTCCTGACATGAAAATAGTCTAGGACAGAGGTGTCAAATATGTAGTGCAGCCTAACAGATTAAAATGTAATTGGGAAATATTAAACAAAATAAATTAAAATATATTAGAACACAGATAATGTTAAATATGGTTTTCTTAAGTCAATAAAGGGTCTGCAGAGATCCTTATGTATGGATCTTTTCTATTTGACTTTGACACAATTTTCTAGGGCTATGACAATGTAACTGCTATCACGTTACTTTTTAATAGAGAATAAAAGATTTGCTTCAATCAATAAGCACTTCTTATTTATTAAGATCATATATTATTATATATGTTTCATATTTAAAAAAAATAAATAGGTCCTTTCTCCACAAAAATGCTACTCTGATGCCTGCCTGACTACAGTAAGTGAGGCAACCCTTAGTTCTCAAACTTTATAATTCTTCAAAAAAATTCTTCAAACACAAGCCTAACAATTAAGTATCCCTGTTACCTGAGAAGTAGCCTAAAGAATTTAGAGAGGCTCATTACTGAAAGGTGACAAATCGATCATGGTATTTTTCAGCCACTTCAACTCATGAAAGCCTTCAAACTAAGGCATAGAGGGATGGTGATCATTACCCTGATAAAATCTTTGATCCACGATAAACAAAGCTTTACTTGGTTTTTTTTTTTTTAAAAGCTACAAGGGAGTATACTTCACTATTCATCCAAAGCTATCATCCACCAAATGACAAGGGAATGAAAAAGCAACAGAGGGCATCTCACTAGAATTCATTTCAAAATGCTCTTTCTCAGAAGCAACTGTGTTTACAAATAGGGTGATAAACATTACTTATTTAAGGATGAGGAAAAATATAAAACTGACATTAGGTTCTTTTCTCTAATGAGAGCCTCAAGAAAAGTGAAGTGTTAACATGTAGTCCTAGAATTTCCAATCCAAAAACACTTATTAAGCACTGGGAGATCCTGATGGTCTCCATCTACAGTCTAGATCTGCTGTTCTTTCCTCAAATAAGGAAAAGGGGAATGGGGAAGGAGTAACTGATGATAAGCTACACAACTTGACACAGCCAATTCTCTATCACCAGATTATGGACTGAGGCACAACCAAATTTTTTATCTCTATATTTACCAGGACATCCATTTCTTCAAAAGGTATTGTGAGAGGCACTGGGATTGGGGATGGGATTTAAGCAGATCTTGAATGGATCTCAGACAGACTAGTGATAAGAATTCTTGGTCACTTGGAGGCAGGAAATAGTTTTCTAATGAAACCTCACTTGAAGGTACCATGCTTTACATTTAGTCAGTCGACAAGCATTTATCAAGCATCTGCTCTGTTCCAGGGACTGTGCTAAGCCCTGGGATACAAGAAAAGATAAAAGAGAGTCCCTGGTCTCAAGAGCTCCCAGTCTAACAGGGCAGACAACATGCAAACAACTATATACAAACAAGCTATATACAAGATAAATAGGAGATAATCTCACAGAGAAGGCACTAAGATAAAGGAGGACTGGGAAAGGTCTGCAGAAGTTAAATTTAGGAGTCACTGTTTCCCTAACTTCAAAGCAAAGCATTTATTTCTACTGTCTATCCCCTACTAGCAAGAACTCCTCCTAACTCTAATTGTGGTCCATACAAGGACCACAGAGACTCCTTTTGAAATTCTCTCCCACTCTGGAGTTTAAAGCTGGGGGAAAGGATTGAGTGGTTCTGGGTGTTTTTTTCCCCTTGGGCTAGATGAACAGTATTCCAATTTCTTTTAGAATAATTACTTCCTTTAAGAATAAAAGCTACAAAACCTAGAACGCTATCACCTGTTCTAAATTCAACGAAAACTTTACATTCTATTTTAAGAGCTTCATCTGAGATCTCCATTAAAGCCTTATTCCAGCGTCTCACCCTAGATGTGAAAGATGCCTTGGGATAATGAGGGCAGTGCCAGAGAAGAATGGCTCTAAGAGGTTCTACCAAGGAGGAGATGCTTCAAGTGAGGCCCACAAGAGCTGCCTCTGGGACTAAAAATTCAGCTGAGATATGTTCAGAGCCGCTCATCCCCAAACAGGCAAGAGGGTGATTTTTTTTTTTAACTGCAACTCTATTTAAGATCATCTACTAAGATATAGGAGGGATAGTTAGGAAGCCTTGGATTCAAATCTTGCTAATGAGGCATCTGGGCTTTGTAGCTTCTGGCAAGTTATCGTGACTTCTCAATGCCCACAGGCAATTACCTAGGACAGAGATTGTACAGCTCAGCATCATGAAAAAGCTTCCCACTGAGAGTGGCCCATGGTGCTTAACTCAGAGGTCTAATGAAAAAAGATAAACACCTGAAAATTGTTGCTAAAAAACCCACACATTTATTTTAGTTTTAATTTATGGAATAAAACAAGCATTTCTATAACAAGTACAATAAAAAGATGATTGCTCATGAAACTGCAAAGCTACTATGTACAACTTGATATTCCTTTTAAATATATAATAGTTATCACATAAATTTCTTTTTTTTCTTCCTTTCTCTCTCCACAGTTTTAGAAATGGCTATCATTTGTCACAAATAGGTATGTATATATGTGTACACACATATATGTAAAATTATTCTATACATACTTCTACTTATCAGTTCTTTCTCAGGATGCAGGTAGTATCTTTTTTCATAAGTCCTTTATAATTAATTTGGGTATTTATAATAATCAAACTGCCACTCAAAGTCATTCTTAAAACACTCTTACTACCCTTTGACCCAGCAATACCACTATTAGGTCTTTATCCCAAAAAGTTCATAAAAAAGGGGAAAGGACCCACATGTACAAAAATATTTACAGCTGCTTTTATTGTGGTGGGAGATAATTGGAAATTGAGGGGATGCCCACCAACTGGGGAATGGCTAAACAAGTTATGGAATATGAACATAATGAAAGACTATTGTGCTGTAAGAAACGATGAGCAGGCAGATTTCAGAAAGACTTATATGAACTGATGCTGAGTGAAATGAGCAGAACCAGGAGAACACTGTACACAGTATCAACAACATTGTGTTATGATCAACTTAACTCTTCTCATCAATACAATGATCCTAGATAATTCCAAAGGACTCATGATGGAAAAATGCTCTCCATATCCAAAAAAAAGAACTGTGGAATCTAGATGTAAATTGAATCACACTGGTTCTACTTTTTTTGGTTTTGTTTTTTCTTTTTTGAGGTTTTCCCCTTTTGCTCTAATTCTTCTTTCACAACATGACTAATGCAGAAATATGTTTAATGTGATTGTACATATATAACCTATATCAGATTATTTGCTGTCTTGGGGAGGGGGGAGAGAAGGAATGGAGGGAGAAAAATTTGGAACCAGCAATCTTATAAAAACAAACGCTGAAAACTATCTCTACATGTAACTAGAAAATAATGAAATACTTTTATGATTTAAAAAAACCCACTATTGCTGTTACAGTATATAATGTTCTTTTGGTTCTGTTCATTTTTCTCTTCATTATTTCATGAAAGTCTTCCCATCGTTTTCTACGATCACTGAGTTCATCATTTCTTATAACACAGCAGCATTTCATCACAATCATACACCACAACTTGTTCGGCCATTCCCTAACTGACAGGTATCCCTGCAGTTTCCAGGTTTTTGCCAGTATAAAGAGAGCTGCTATAAACATTTCAGAACATAGAGGTTCTTTTCCTTTTCCCCTAATCATCTTTGGAAACAGACCTAGTAGTGGTACTGCTTAAATAGTGCATTTCAGTCTATAAAGCAACTCCTTCAAAATAATCCTCAGACAGGTGACACAAGTTTTTAGGAGGAAATGTGTAGACCAGATTTATTTTTTCATCAGCGTGGAAAAGTCCAGAAATGACAAATCCCTTCACTGCTGCACATCAGCAACTCCTCTAAAACTTAAAAGATGTGCATTGAGAGAAGAACTGTGACTTGCTCTTGGTCATGATATTATGTTTCAGAGAGAGCATTTGAAACAACATCTTCCTGCTTCTAGATGACCAGTACCCTCTCCACCATGATATTATGCTGCTTTTTCTTTAGGATTATATTCTCCATTTTATAGGTGACAAAACCGAGGCTCATTTGGATTAAATCCCTTGCCCAACAATCACACAACTAAAAAGTGTTGGAGCACAGATATAAACCCCCATGCTCCTTACCTCAGATCTCCTTAGGCTATAACATGTTGCATGCACCTCCAATATATCTGTAACTCAAAAGAATCCTTAAATTTCTGACAAAGTTAGTTTTCCAAATGAGAGCTATTTAAAACATTTGAACTAGAATTTGAAAAATGACCAAGTATCGTTTCCCCTACAAACAAAGCACCCCAGCTATTCAAATACCTGTAAGACAGCATGGTATGTCCTAGTCATAAATCCAAGCCAGGACTGTGGAAGCAGGATTGAACGATGCCACTCTGATGGCTGGATGTTCACCTGAATGATGAATGAATCACAACATTAATTAGACATTGATAACACAAAACTACTATCAGAAAATCATTTTTAAATGATCTTATCTAACCTTTCCCTTCAAGTATAGAAATCTTGAACTCTACACTTACTTAAAAAAAAAATCAATCTGGGGAAAATGACAACCAATAAGGTCTTTGTGTGTGTGTGTGTGTGTGTGTGTGTGTGTGTGTGTGTGTGTGGCAGTTGGGGTTAAGTGACTTGCCTGGGGTCACACAGCTAGTAAGTGTCAAGTGTCTGAGGCTGGATTTGAACTCAGGTCCTCCTGACTTCAGGGCCGGTGCTCTATCTGCTTCACCACCTAGCTGCCCCCTATAAGGTCTTCTGAGAAATGTCTAAATGAAAGTAGTGTGGATTTTTTTAGGTTAAAAGAAAATAAGCTGGATAAGCACTGGCCCTGGATTCAGGAGTACCTGAGTTCAAATCCGGCCTCAGACACTTACTAGCTGTGTGACCCTGGGCAAGTCACTTAACCCCAATTGCCTCACAAAGAAAAAAAAAATAAGCTCAACAATTTCTAAATTAAAGAAAAATAACTCTATAATGAAATAAAAATTTTTTCCAAAAAACCAAATAAGAACCCAGCATAAATCTGTTCTTGAAAATGAGGGAGAAATTCTATAAACAATGAGATAATGTATACAAACATTTTGCAAACTTTAAGGTGCTGGATATTTATATACTTATAAGCTTGCTATTATTTCATTAAATGAAGCTCAATGTTATAATAGATAATGTTAGACATAATGCTGGACATTTATTAATTGTATGACCTTGGGCAAGTTACTTAACCTCTTTAACTGTAAAATGGGGGTGATTATAATAACATCTGTCTCTCAAGGTTGTTGTGAGGATCAAATGAGATAATATTTGTAAAGCTACTTCACCAGGTATCTGATAAAATGGTAGGTGTTAAAAAATGTTTTCTTCCTTCCTTAATAGCACCTTTGTGCCTCAGTTTCCATGTCTCTAATAAGGAGATAATATCTGCACTATTTTTATCACAGCGTGGTTGAAGAGAAAGTACCTTGTTATGCTTAAAGTACTATCTAAATCGGAATTATTTCTGACTCCATGGAGGTCTTTAAGCAGAGACCATACAATCACTTGTCAGGTGTATTATAGTGGAGCTTCCTTTCATATGGGAATTGAACCAAATGGCCTTTGAAGTCCCTTTAGCTCTCAAATTCTGTGAGATTATTGGCAATGAATTTTAGCCTCTAGTGGAGAAAGGAATGCAGTAAATTATAAGGGCTAAACTTTCTTTTTTATTTGATTCCATAATGATTCCACATTTTACTTGTTTCTCTCTCCCCCCTCCCCATTCCTTCCAAAAGAAAATAAACTTCCTGAAGATAAGGACCATTATGTCATTGTCTCTTTATCTGAAGTACCTAGCACAGTGCTTGGCATATAATAGCTGCCTAATAAATGAAATAAAAAGCATTTACTATGTGCCAAGCATGTTTTATGAGCTGGGAAAAAAAATTAAAAAGTGACACAGTCCCTAACCTCAAAGCGCTCACATTCATTCAAACTGGAGGGGGAGAACAGGAATCATGGGAGTAAGGGGCCAAGGGAGGGGAGTATTTGAGAAATCCCCATAACAATAAATTGATTCACAGGGAGATTAAATAACACACTCTTTCTATGAAAATTTCAGTATGCTAATCGTGATTTTATTTTGGGGAGAAAAGTCAGGGGGTTGGGGAGGATTCCCAGTGAGTGAGAATGGCAAGATAGAAAATTGGATGGGGCATGAAGCTCCAGTTCTCATCTCCCCTATTCCATCCTCCCCCTCAACAGGGACTGAGGGCATCTGACTGAATGAAAATGCATCAGTTATTTCTGTAAACTCATAGGTCGTGTCATCAAAATTCTACTGTGAACTGCAGTTATTTGTATACAGATTTTATTTGCCCTATTAGATATCACAAACTCCCGCACAGTAAGGACTACTGTTTTGTTGTTTTTAGAATATCCTCATAGCTAAAACAGATGAAACACAAAGCCTTACCTCTTGTAGTAGGCTACAGTAGCTATTTGTTTGATGAATGAGCATTCAAAAGCACCAAATCCTCAAGTTATTGTATTTACCCAACATGAACCTATAAAAGTATCTCACCTTAAGCAATCGGTAAAATTCTGGGGGAAAGGGGAGGCTTAAAAGGCCATGTTCTGCTTCTGTCACTTCCTGTGTGATACTTAAGCAAGTCACTAGACATCAGTTTCCTAGTCTGAAAAAATGTGGGTACTGGACAAGACAGACAGGTCTAAGTTAACATCTAGATCCAGTATTTTATGAACACATGGATCTGTTTAGTTAGAAAAAGAGCTTGCCTTTATTTTTCAGCAATCTTTCTCTCTTCCTAATTTACAGCATATCCTTTTAGATGTGTTTTAAGGACATTTGATACTAGTTTTTGACGGTGTGTTATTTATTCTATTTGTTTAATCTCAGTTAAACCCAGTCTCAGTGTTTTCTCAACTCACAAGATTATTGGTGGTTTTGTATGTTGTTTATGATCTAACTGACATTTTTCCTTTGCCTCTTTATTGTTTTTTATTTAAAAACTTCTTTTGTATGACTAGATAGAACAGAGTTGGCAACAGTGAAGAATAAACAATTAGGGGAAATGTTGAATAATGGGAAGAAGCATATCTCTGTTTATTATTATACATCTCCCCAAGAAAACACTGTCAGAAATATAGTTTGGTAATTTTAGGTACTCCCTAATTACAATGTGATGTGTGAGTTGCTATGGTAACTGGCTTTTTTCCTTCTATTAAACAGGAGAGTAAATGGCTGCTTAAAATATGATTGAATTGTTAGTTCAAAATCTAATGCTATCCTAGAGAGCCCAATGTAGTATTTAAACAAATGGTCAAAAATGTATCTATGTGGAAACGGGTGCCATTTCACATTGGAATGATTTTCTCTTCACTATCCCTCTGGTGCCTGTGCCTAACTTCCACTTCCCTAAGAACAAGAATAGGGAAAACTGTTTCAAAAATAAAATTGGTAGAAGAAAATTTAAAATTTGGCATTATTTCAACATAATTACCAGAACATCAAATGTGTTTAACACCCTAGGCATGCTGCTTTCTTTTCTGGAGATGGAAGCTAGGTAATCACAGAACCAAATGTGGCATCTCGTAATATTTTTAAATACTGTGTCTGTTAGCACAGCTGAAAGCAAGGACTTTCACTCTTTGGATAATAATATGTACATCAAGGGAGCATTAACATGCCTTGTTTTATGTGCTGTGTGCTTAACATTAATGGAGAATGCTTTGCTTACCTGTGAATTTTTATTTCACTGTTAACCTCTGATTTCTCCCGCCACCCCCACCCTAATTTATATATGCTGTCCTAACTACGTGCTTCTCATTTCTGGAGGCCTGCTTTTGTCATTCCTGTTTCATTTAAATCAAAGAACCTTGCTAAAAGTTTCTCTTAATGGGATTTTTTTACACTAGCGAGGTATGTTAAAACTTGATAATTTTCTTATAAATGACTTGAGTGAAATTGAGCACACATATATAATGTAGAAAACCTAAATTATCTTGACAGGACATGATTAAATTGGATAATCATAGAAATCCTAAAGGTGAAATATTTATCAATGAGGGTGATATAATGAAGCTTTTCATCCCTTCCCCCTATAGATTTTTACTGGAGAATCCCTACTCCTGAGCAGGATACTTCATCTAATTAGGCACATCTAATTGGAACCCAGAGCTCTATATTTTCTGAATAGCTTATTTATAGTTAGTGGATCTATAAAAGATAAAGGTTTGGTTTTTTTTGTTTTTTTTAATTTTTGCGGGGCAATGGGGATTGTGACTTGCCCAGGGTCACACAGCTAGTAAGTGTCAAGTGTCTGAGGCCGGATTTGAACTCAGGAACTCCTGAATCCAGGGCCGGTGCTTTATCCACTGCGCCACCTAGCTGCCCCCAAAGATAAAGGTTTTTAATATCAGCTCTTCATTCTGACATGTAAACTAACTACAACTTTCCGCTAAACTGTCTATCTCTTGACTAATTTAGAAATGCACTTTACAAATGTGGGGGGTTTTTTTGTGTGGTTTGGTTTTTTTGGTTTGTTTTACATTTTTATTGCTATCTTTCAGGGTCACACAGCTAGTCACATGTCAAGTGTCTGAGGCTGGATTTGAACTCAGGTCCTCCTGAATCCAGGGCCGGCACTTTATCCACTGCGCCACCTAGCAGCCCCCTGAATGTGTTTTTAATCTAACAAATTCTTAAATGCAAGACGTCTGGAATAGAAAGTTAAATAAGAAAATTGTTGGAGACAATGTATATAGAATGGTGCATGGAAGTTGGTGGAAGATAGCTTTTGAGGGGGAGAAATTAACAGCTGGGGTAGACTAGTAAAATGCTGCCTCAAAGAAGTGGCTCTTGAGTTGAGTCTTAAAGGAAGCCCAGGATTATAAAAGGTGGAGATCAGGAGGGAGAGCACTCTAGGCATGAATAACAGCCAGGGCAAAGGCACAGAGACCAGAGATGGAGTGTTGGGAGTAAGAAACAGTAAGGGGCGAGGCAATATGAGGGAACAGAATTTTAAAAGACTGGAAGGGTCTTCTTAAAGAGCTAAGTTGTAAAGAGCTTTAAAAGTCAAACAATATCCAGTGTAACAAGCATTTATTTTATTTTTTTCCAGTTACATTTAAGGGTAGTTTTCAACATTCATTTTCATAAGATTTAGAGTTCCAAAGTCAAACAGATATCCAATTGAAAAATGATCAGAATATATGAAAAGGCAGCTTTTACATGAAGAAATCAAAGCTATCATTAGTCATATAAAACTAGTTTATATCACTATTGATTAAAGAAGTGCAAATTAAAAACAACTTTGAGGTACCACCTCATATTTACCAAAAAAAAAAAAAAAAAAGGAAAATGACAAATAATAGAGGGGATATGGAAAAATTGGGACACTAATGCAACCATTCTGTACAAAAATTTGGAACTAACATCAAAGAGTTATTAGACCATACATATCCTTTGACCCAGCAATCCCACTCCTAAGGCTATATCCCAAAGAGAGCAAAAAAAGGGGAGGAAAGCTATACAAAACCAAAAATATTTATAGCAGTTCTTTTTGTGGTGGCAAGAAATTAGAAACTAGGAGGATACCCATCAATTGAGGAATGGCTGAACAAATCTGTGGTCTATGGTTGTGATAGAATACTAATGTGCTATAAGAAATGAGGGGCAGAATGGTATCAGAAAAATCTGGGAAAACATAGGTGGACTCATGCCAAGAGAAGTGAGTAGAACCAGGACAATACTGTACATAGTAACAGGAATAATGTACAATGACTTAGCTAATTCTAATCAAGACAATGATCCAAGTCAATTCTAAAGAACCCATGATGAAATATGTTATCTACCCCCAAAGAAAGAACTGATAAACTCTGAATGCAGATTGAAGTATGCTTTTTTCACCTTACTTTTCTTGGACATTTTTCTTTTGCCTCCCCCCCCCCCAACATGGGTAATATGGAAAGGGGAAAGAGGGAAGGGAAAAGGGAAGGGAAAAGGGAAGGGAAAAGGGAAGGGAAAAGGGAAGGGAAAAGGGAAGGGAAAAGGGAAGGGAAGGGAAGGGAAGGGAAGGGAAGGGAAGGGAAGGGAAGGGAAGGGAAGGGAAGGGAAGGGAAGGGAAGGGAAGGGAAGGGAAGGGAAGGGAAGGGAAGGGAAGGGAAGGGAAGGGAAGGGAAGGGAAGGGAAGGGAAGGGAAGGGAAGGGAAGGGAAGGGAAGGGAAGGGAAGGGAAGGGAAGGGAAGGGAAGGGAAGGGAAGGGAAGGGAAGGGAAGGGAAGGGAAGGGAAGGGAAGGGAAGGGAAGGGAAGGGAAGGGAAGGGAAGGGAAGGGAAGGGAAGGGAAGGGAAGGGAAGGGAAGGGAAGGGAAGGGAAGGGAAGGGAAGGGAAGGGAAGGGAAGGGAAGGGAAGGGAAGGGAAGGGAAGGGAAGGGAAGGGAAGGGAAGGGAAGGGAAGGGAAGGGAAGGGAAAAGGGAAGGGAAGGGAAAAGGGAAGGGAAAAGGGAAGGGAAGGGAAGGGAAGGGAAGGGAAGGGAAGGGAAGGGAAGGGAAAAGGGAAGGGAAAAGGGAAGGGAAAAGGGAAGGGAAGGGAAGGGAAGGGAAGGGAAGGGAAGGGAAGGAAAAAAAGCAAATAGGAGTTTACATAAAATTCTACAAGTAATAGGAAACTGTTGTAATTTACTGAATAGAAGACACGGCTAGAGACCTGCACTTGGAAAGTCACTCTGGCAACTGCTTAGCGGATGGACCGGATCAAAGAGAAGTCTTGGGCAGAGAGACCAATTAAGAGGCTTTTAAAGTAACCTAGGCAGGAGGTGATGAAGGACTGAACAAGAGTGATGACTGTTTAAGGGGAAAAAAGAAGACAGGTTAAAAAGATGCTATAGAGAAAAAAATTACAAGATTTAGCACCTGGACACATGGTAAGAAAGAGGAATCAAGGATAACACTGAGGATAACAGGAGTGATAAGTGTCAGAGTCTTGCTTTCTTTCCTATGTGCTTGCACTTTCTTTATGTGCTTGCACTTCCCTCAATTTAATTGTCAGGTTCTTTAGAGCAAGGTCTCATTTTGCTTTTTTGAGGAGATAGGGTCGGGGGAGTATTCCAGGGGTTAGCGAGGTGCCTGGCATAGGGGGTAGGGCGAGAGGAGAGAAGGGGGAAGGGAACAAGCATTTATTAAGCATCTTCTATGTGCCAGGCATTGGATCAAGCACCTAACAAATATCTCATTTGACAGTAAGCACTTAAGAAATGTTTGCTTGCTGATGGAACGATTGATGTGACCTTGAGTGAAGTTATATAGCATTTCTGGGGGTCTATTGTCTCACCTACAACATAAGGAAGTAAGATGAGGTGACCCTTCCAGCTCAAAATCTAGGATTCTAAGTACAAAGGAGAGACCCAGTCAAAGTATTCTGAGAGTTATTTCAGGTGCTTACAATTTATTTTTGTCATTTTATTTGTAAACTTGCTTTGACCCATTCCTGGCTCTACCCATGGCTTTTGATAGTTGGGTAGGGTAGCTACAACTAGAAAGCTGTTAGACTGTCTTGAACAAGCAAGGATTCTAGCCCCTATTACCTAGTAAGCCACAGCTGAAATAACCTGGCTGATGGCCCTGAAGAGATGACTCCAGAAAATGGGAGCAGGCCTTACCCAGCAGCCGCTCACGAGCCATAAAGGTCAGTAGAGTAACTCACCAAGAGAGAGACTGACATTAACAACATGACTTCACCAGAAACTTCCAATGGTGCTGACTCATTAGCAGAAATCAGAGGCCAGAGGGCTCAGGAATAGCAATAGAACTATATCCCCAATTCCCAGTAAGTGTATATGAGACAAAGGTCTCCTCCCCATTTGTGAAAAGACTATTTCCTGTCATCCCCACAATTCTCACTTGGCTCCCGGTCTGCATTAAATGATACTTACCTATTGTCTCTCCCTATCCAATCCATCCTTCATTTGCTGCCAGAGTAATCTTCCTAAAACTCTATTTCCTTGTTCAAGAAACCATCCTGGGGGCAGCTAGGTGATGTAGTGGATAGAGCACCGGCCCTGGAGTCAGGAGTACCTGGGTTCAAATCCGGCCTCAGACACTTAACACTTACTAGCTGTGTGACCCTGGGCAAGTCACTAAACCCCAATTGCCTCACTAAAAACAAACAAACAAACAAAAACAAAAAAAGAAAAGAAGCCATCCTGGCTCTTTACTGCTTATAGGATAAAGTCTAAACTCTTTCAGAGGAAATTCATGGCTTTCAATGATCTCATTCTACTCTCCATATCAGTCTTACCTTCCTCTCCACCCCTACATGAGCCACTCAGGCCAATTTTCTCTTGTCCCCACTCGTGCCTATGAGCATCAATAGGTGAGTGATCCTTGATTCCTCGCTCTTTCTCACTCCCTTATATTCAATTTTTGTCAAGTCTTCTTGATTTTTACCTTTATACCCTTTCTTAATATGTCCCCTTCTTTCCTCTGACACTGTCATCACCCTAGTATACATCCTCATGACCCTACACCTCGACCACTGCAATAGCTTTTTGGTTGGTCTATCTGACTCAGTCTCATACTTCAGGCCATCCTATGCTCAGCTGTCCAAATGCTCTTCCTAAAGCACTGATCTGACCACATCACCCCTCTACTCAATCAACCACAGTAGAGCTCTATCACCTCCAGGATCCAACAGAAAATCCTTTATCTGGCATCCAAAGCTCTTGAATAATCTGCCCCCCTCCTACCTTTCCAATCTTCTTATACCTTACTCTCCTCCATATACTCAGCCATCCAGGCCTCTTTCTTTGATGTTCCTCACGTAAAGACAAATTCTATCTCCTAATTCTTGGCACTTTCATTCCCTTCTCATCTTGGCCTCCTGGGTTCCCTGGATTCCTTCAAGTCCTGCCTAAAATCCTACCTTCTGCAAGAAGCTTTGACCAATCCCCCATTAAAGCTGGTAGCTTCCTGCTGCTGATTACCTTCCATTTGTCCTAAGTATATCTGGTTTGTATATCACTCCCCCATTAGGTGTGAGCTCACTGAGAGCAGGGACTGCCTTTGGCTTTTCTTGATATCCTCTAGGGCTTAAGGGAAGTGCCTGGCACACAGCAGAACCTTATATTGAATGATTATTGACTAAATATTTTGACTGGGGCAGCTAGGTGGCACAGCGGATAGAGCACCAGCCCTGGATTCAGGAGGACCTGAGTTCAAATCCGGCCTCAGACACTTGACACTTACTAGCTGTGTGACCCTGGGCAAGTCACTTAACCATCATTGCGCCCCCCCCCCCCAAAAAACAAACAAAACAAAACAAAAAACAAATATTTTGACCAACACCACAACGTCTTCACATGTTACCAATGCCTGATGTGCCCTCTCCCAAGACTGCATTCTTTGTACTTGAATCCCTAGTGCTTAGCATAGCTCCCGACACATAGTGTTCTATTAATAATTGGTCAACATTGACTCTGACTGCCTATTCAAATTCTACTTGTCTTCTGAGGATCAGTTCAAGTCTTACCCTCCTCCAAAATGCTTTCCTTGACTACTCCCAAACCTCTAGGGTCTTTCCCTCTCACAGTTCCTCTAGCACTGGTATATGTCCTAAACAGTTTAGTTCTTAATTACACACTATCTCATGTTGTTTGCATAACTGCCTCCTCTGAGTATGCTACTTTTTGAACATATTCCTGGCATAACAAATTCAACAAATGTAAAACCAAGCATTTTTCCCCCTCTAAAACCCACCCCCTTCTCCACACTTATTTCTGCAGGAAGTACTGTTTATTATTGTCCCAACCTCCCCCCCCCCCCATATCCATTCACTTGCTTGTTTTTTTGTTGTTTTTTGTTTTTGTGGGATAATGAGGGTTAAGTGACTTGCCCAGGGTCACACAGCTAGTAAGTATCAAGTGTCTGAGGCCGGATTTGAACTCAGGTCCTCCTGAATCCAGGGCCGGTGCTTTATCCACTGCGCCACCTAGCTGCCCCCTTCACATGCTAAGTCTTGTCAATTCTACTTCCACCACATCTCTCACATCCATGCTCCTCTCTACACTCCCATTTCCTAAATTCTAGTTCAAGTTCTCATCAACTAGTGTATTGTAATTGCCTCTGAGTTGGGTTCCCTCCCTCCCCTCTCCAATCCATATTCTACACAACTGAAAAGAATCTTTCTAAGGTATACATCTGATCAGTTATTTTTCTGCTCAGAAAACTGCTGTGGCTCCCTATTGCCTCTAATATAAAATAAAAACCCCTCAGGCTGATATTTAAAGTCCTACACAATCTGGTTTAAATTTTCCGATCACCATTCTATCACTATTCTCTAAATACTATATTCTATCTATTGCCTCTTTACAACCTCACATGATAAAACCTCCACTCCTCCAAATGCCATTAATTCCCTCTATACCTCCACTACTCAGGCTTCTGATCGATCATCTTTAAGGCTCGGTTCTGAAGATATTTCCTCTTCAATCCCAATCTTTCAATTATGTTTTCTCTCTATCCTAAAAGAGTCTTCAAAATATGTTGTAACCTTCCCATAGAATAGGCAAAGACTTTGTTCTTTGTCTCTGTATCCCCGAGGTCTTGCACTCAGGGGGAACTTAATAAATGTTGGTTGGACTGAGTCGAATTCCTCGTTGAATTCCTGAGCTCAACTATCCCATACAAAGGAAGCAAAGAAAGGAGGAAGCTAAAGTAAAAGAAAACTGGAATCAGGCACACAGTCCTGTTACAGACTTACAAATAATAATAAGGACTCCTACCTTGGAGAGTTAATTCTCTCTACTTTTCTAAGTCCTGTTGCAATATGTGCAGCATGGGTACCTTCGTTAAGAGATTTTTGGGGGGGGGGGAGGGAGGAAAGATGGGGTTCCTAGAGACTCCTCTCCGGTTCTGAGAACATTAGCAAAGCTGACTCTTTCAGATGAATTTTTCCCAAAGAAACACTACAGTTGTCTCCAATTTCAGGTCATGAAGAAACCTTGAAGAGAAGCAGCTTCTTTGAATAGTTTGTGCTTTAGCTTTGCCTCTATAGATCTCCACTGGCAAGTCTTTAATTTAAAAAAGAAAGAAAAATGAAAAGGCACCAAACTTCTTGCTCACTATGACGACTGAGAGTATAATGATTGATTGGGCCTTCCCCGCTCCACACACAAATTCATAGAATTTTGCCTTACCTGCTATACGGAAGTTCTTTATTCCTCTCTAGCTCTTCCTTGCCCTCCCTTCCTTCCCTGGACAAAGCAATGAATTTGAAAGAAAATGTTTTGAACCAGAGATCTGTTTAATTTAAACCCCAGTTCCTGGCAGGATGAGGAAAAATGGCTGGCAAGGGAAGAGGGCTGAATTACAGCTCCTGTTCAAGTGGTAGCAATTAGGATTATATTAAAGGTAATTCAATTCAACTAACATTTATTAAGCACCTATTAAAAGTGAGATATTATATTAGGGCCAGACAAAGACAAGAATTTAACATTCCCAGACCTCAAGGGGCTCATTTTCTATTGGGGAGGATCAGGACAGCCTCCAGTGAAAGGTGGTACTGAAGTTGCCTTTCCAAGGAAGCCAGAGATTCTAAAAAGCAGAGGTGAGAAGGGACTGCCTTGGAGAAAGGGGGAGAAGTCATTTATTCTCCATGGGCCTTGATCTCCTCACCTGTAAAATGGAAGCGTTAGAGCAGGTGGTTTCTGTAATCCCTTCCAGCCCTAGAAGGAAGAATCTATGATCTGTACAAAGGGACTGGAATGTCTTGTACACAGAGATATTAGACAACTTTTACTGGAACAAAGAATGTGAGAAATACAAAATAAGATTGAAAAGGTAGGAAGGAGTTTCAGTAGCAATTTCAATAAAATAATGATATCTGGGGTTGGAATTAAAAGCTCAAGCTTAGGGGTAGCTTGGTAGCGCAGTGGATAAAGCACCAGCCCTGGATTCAGGAGGACCTGAGTTCAAATCTGGCCTCAGACGCTTGACACTTACTAGCTGTGTGACCCTGGGCAAGTCACTTAACCCCAATTGCATCACACACACAAAAAAATCAAGCTTAGACATTCTGTATACATATTTTATAGGCCAACACCTACCATGTCTCCACAACTCTTTTTTTTTGGGGGGGGGGGGGCGCGAGGCAATGAGGGTTATGTGACTTGCCCAGGGTCACACAGCTAATAAGTGTCAAATGTCTGAGGCCAGGTTTGAACTCAGGTCCTCCTGAATCCAGGGCTGGTGCTTTATCCACTGCTCCACTTAGCTGCCCTCTCCGCAACTTTTTAATATGAAATTACAAATGGCCATCCTTTGAATTTCTTCCCTTACCCCTTGCATGATATATTCTCTCCTCCTTCACACTGACCTCTCCCGAATCTATCTAATCACTACTTATAACTCTTAGATGCTGGTTCGTAATCCATATCCTACCCTCTTTACTTGGATATACCTAGGGCTGTCTCTTGGACCCTCATTTCTTCTCTCTCTCTATACTCATAATGATCTCATCAGCATTCATGGGTTCTACTGTCATGTCTATGAAGATGACCTCAAGTCTATATATCCAGCCCTAATCTTTCTCCAGAGCTTTGGGCCAATATCACCAACTGTGTATTAGGCATCACAAACTGAGAGTTCCCTGAGTATCTGAGACCCAACATTTCAAAAACAGAATTCCATTCCTATTCCTAACTTCCATATTTTTGTTGAGGGTACCACCATCCTTCCAGTAACTCAGGTTTATAATCTCTACGTTATCTACAACTCCTTGCTTCCATATCCAACCACCTATCAATTCATACTTTTGGTACTTGATTGGAGATAAGTGAGACATGAGAAAATTTTTCTTTAGGGGGCAGCTAGGTGGCGCAGTGGATAAAGCACAGGCTCTGGATTCAGGAGGACCTGAGTTCAAATCCAGCCTCAGACACTTGGCACTTACTAGCTGTGTGACCCTGGGCAAGTCACTTAACCCTCATTGCCCTGGAAAAATAAAAAGAAAAAAGAATGAAGGAAAAAAATGAAAATAAGTGTTTTAGAAATTCATCTCAGTATATACCTAGTTTCTTTCTGGATCAATCACCTGCCTTGAAAGATAGAAAAGAAAACAAGGCAAAATGTAGCTACTGAATCCAGCATGTAATGTTCAAATGCCAGCTCCTGAAATTGAAGGAGCACAATATTATTAACGAAGGTTCAATTTCCTTAGGACATCTTTGAAGAAAGCAAAGGCTAAATACTGGAAAATGGCAAGTTGATATGTTTCTGTGTTATCTGATATTGCTAATAAATAATATGGTCATTAACAGTGATTAAGTCTAAGTTTATAAATTCAAGGTTTCAGATAGAGGAGAATCTTAGCCCATTGCAAAAGAAATTTCCATGGTTTCACTCTGGATAGAGGCTAGTCAATTAGGGATTTATTTTTTATTCATTTTGGTGATTTCCTAAGATTATTCAAGAATAAACCCATTAGACTTCTTTGAAATCAGACAGAAAGAGAATAAAAGACATATACCAGTAGCAGAATAGGGTGAGTGTTGGTGTGGTCTTCCCCAAGCACACTCTGCAACACAAATTCACACTCCAAGGAAATTTTACTTATCTGTGTGCCTTACAATGTCAGAAGAAAGCAAATTAAGTCCCTGGGACACCACAGTAGGCCCCCTATGGGAAACTTATGAGAGGACACAGAGAATAGGAACTTCCAAATCAAAGAGATCAACAATCCACTAAATTATGTGATTTTGTTCTGTATGCTGAATAATTCTATTTCTAAATTAGCAAATACCTATATTCAAGTAAAAAACATCTTCTTTCTAAGTGTTTCCTAGCACTCATGCCTACGATTTATAATGATCAGATTTCACGTGTACTACAAGAATACCAGAGAAGCTCAGTTACGACGGCTGTTGAAACCAAAGTATTTTTCTAAATCTTTCAAAAGAATGCATACTTATTCAACTCTGTTTCTTGTTAACTCCAAATCATAACAAAAATTCTGAAGCTGGTACTCTACAAGTGTTATCGGAAAACAATGACCAAGAACTGAACAGTTCTTTGAAATGAGGAAATAGCCCCTATCTTCACAGAATTTATAAGCTTGGATATGTACAAAAGCATTATTATGCACGGTAAAATACGGTTAAGTGCCTAAGAGGGGTCAAAGAGAAAAGCATAAAAGAGGTGAAGGAAGAAATGTTTCTTATCAGAAACTTGATCCATCTAGAGACCCTGATTTCAAATCCTGGCTTTACCATTTTACCAATGGAGCCTTGGGGAAGATGCTTAATTGATCCAGGACTCAGTTTTCTTTATTTGTAAAATAAGGTGGTTTTCAGCTCTAACTATGATCTTAAGAATGGGAGGAGTAGGGGGCAGCTAGATGGCACAGTGGATAAAGCACTGGCCCTGGATTCAGGGGTACCTGTGTTCAAATCCGGCCTCAGACACTTAACACTTACTAGCTGTGTGACCTTGGGCAAGTCACTTAACCCCAACTGCCTCACCAAAAAAAAAACAAAAAACAAAAACAAGAATGGGAGGAGTGTGGGCGTAGTCAAGCAATCAATCAATAAACATTTATAAAGCAACAATTAGGTTCAAGGCACTGTTAGGAATTTGGGAATCTTTAATACATTGGATTTGTTGTTTGTCCTTCGTTCTTGAAGAGGACCATAACATAGGTGATGTCATGATTTGTACTGAATTGGATTTAAATGAGGGAGGGCTGTTCAAGGTCACCAACCTCACTCTCTTCTCCAGAGCCATCTGGGTCCAGTGGCAAGATATACATCAGGATGTCTAAAGATGACCCTGGATGTTTAAGGTATTTGGGGTTAAGTGATTTAACCAGGGTCACACTGTAAGTGACTGAGGTGAGATTTGAACTCAGGTACTCTTTGTTCCAAGGGCCAGTACTCGACCCACTGTGCCATCTAGCTGCTCCACATTTTGGGAATACAAAAAGAGACTAAAGATAGTCCCTGTCCTCAAGAAGCTTACAATCTAACAGGGGAGACAACATAAAAACAAATATATACACAGGATAAATAGGTAACAATTAACAGAGGGAAGGCATTGGAATTAAGATGAGTTGGGGAAGTCATCTTGTAGAAGGTGGGATTTTAGGAAAAGACAAGGACTTAAAGGAAAGAGTAATGACAGCAAATCAGTGAATCAATCAGCATTTATTAAGTGTTTATGATAGCAAGGCCTTGTGCCAAGTACTGGGAATACAAAGAAACATAAAAGACGGTCCCTGCTTTTAAGGAGCTTACACTCTAATGGAGGAGACAACGTGTAAACAGCAATGGACAAACAAGACACAGACAGAACAGACAGAAAATAACCAACAGAGGGAAGGTACTAGCGTTAAGGGGGATCAGGAGAAGCTTCCTGTAGATGGAAGGGTTTTAGCCAAGACTTGAAGGAAGCCAGGAAAGCCAGGAGGCACAGATGAGAAGAGAGAATCATTCCATGCATGAGGGACCGCAAAAGATAATGTTCAGAGATGGGAGATGGTATGTCCATGCCCAGGAAGACTAAGAAAAACAGTGTCACTAAGTTGTCAAATACATTCTGAGGGTGAAGAATAAGAATAAGTGTAAGGAGACTGAAAAGATGGGGTGGGGGTGTCAGGTTATAAAAGGGTCTGAAGGCCTGATCAAAGATTATCAGACTATATTTTATTTGGTAGGTAAAAGGGAACCCCTGGAAGTCTTTTAGTGTGACTCTAATGTCATGATAATATTTTTGTTTGTTTGTTTGTTTGTTTTGTTTTGTTTTGGTGAGGCAATTGGGGTTAAGTGACTTGCCCAGGGTCACACAGCTAGTAAGTGTTAAGTGTCTGAGGCCGGATTTGAACTCAGGTCCTCCTGAATCCAAGGCTGGTGCTCTATCCACTGCGCCATCTAGCTGCCCCATGATAATATTTTGATAACAGCTGGCATGTATATAGTGCTCTGAAGTTTACAAAGCACTTTATAAAACAGTCTCTTATCTGAGCCCCCAAACAATTGTGTAACTTAGATACTAGACTAGAGGTTTTATTATCCTCCATGTATAGATCAGGAATCTCAAGGTCAAGAGGTGAAATTACCTGCCCAAGGACACACAGATAACGTCAGAGGCAGATTCAAACCCAGTGACTCTAGGTCAAGTGTCTTTTCATAAATGGCACTACTTGATGGTGTTAAGAATGAATTGGATCAGGAGGACCTGAGTTCAAACCCAGCCTCAGACACTTACTAGCTGTGTGACCCTGGGCAAGTCATTTAAACCCCAATGCCCTTAAAAAAAAAAAAAAAAAGAATGAATTGGAGAAGGAAAAAGATGAGAGTCTGGGAAGTATATAAACCAGTCAGGAAACTGTTACAGGTGTTAAGGTAAGAAGAGTTTAGGGCAATAGAATTAGAAAGCAAAGAGTGTGAATTGAAATGCCTGGGAACAACCTTTCATAACAGTCATCCTTGGTTACAATAATAGGGCAGAATTCAAGATTAAGCGATGGCAGAGCTAAAAATAACCCTAAAAATAACTTAATACAGTCTTCTCATTTTACAGGTGAGGAAGCTTAGATCCACAGAGAAGAAATGAATTATCCCAGGTAACACAAGCTAGGAGAATACATCTTCTAAACCTTTTGGCTCCAAACCCAGTGATCTTTGCACAATGCCTTCTAACTCGATCCACTGGTCAAATAAATGTAAAATGAAAAAGCCCAGTAACACATACCTACAAAATAGATGGGGTGTACTTACCTCATGTATAAGAGCCACTAATATCTGCTGGAAACTCCGCCCTCTACTGGCCAAAAAACGACTGATGGGTTTGCCATCTTTACCCATATGGATTGGAAGATCATAGCACAGCAACATACCAGCTGCATAAAGGAGGAGAAGGAAAAAAAAACATGACTGAAAAACCATAAATAGAGTAAAACCTTACTCATTTATATTTTCCCCTAATTCATACTTAGTCAAACTGGATGGAGATAAAAGTGTTTTTTTGCATCAAGTAGAAAGGCTTAAGGGAATATGAGTCATTATAACTGCTATCTTTGTTCAAAGGTCTTCTTTGCTTATTTCTAGGATTTCAATTAAATTTTGGGTGGATGAAATGATTTATGAATTAGCAGAGAACCACTATGATTTAGGCTTTTTCCTTCATTTTTATCTCTGTGTCATGGGATTGTGCTGTACAAATTAAAGGTCTCTGAGACAAAATGCAAGAACATTAATGACAGTACAGAAATGAAATGTTTTCAATGAATACGCAGGCAAAGATAATTTAAACCGGGAAATCACCCCCAAATCCTTTACTTTAGCATTTAAACTAACAGACATACATCTATTAATTCTTACAATTCTCCTCCTCTTTGCCCCACCCTCCCAAACCCCACATTCTCTTTCTCTGTCGGTTTCTTACATACACTCTCACTCAATCTCTTCTCATTACTCCAGGCTATATCCCTCCTAGAACTACCCTAGAATTAACATCAATCTTGGCATCAAATTACACAACAAAAGAAGGTAGCTACATGCTGCTATTGGATAGTTAGAAGGACTAGATAGATGGTGGAGGGTGAGAGTATTGGGTGTCAGGGAAATGGAAAAGGGGGGAGGGAAACTGATCTCAGGTTGGAGGAATTATCTACATGTGAAGACTATTACATTTTAAAAGCTAAAATTAGAACATAAATATTTCACCTGCTAGACCAGGTTTCAGGCCTGGTTGTTTGTTTTTCTCATACATTTTCAACATGAAATTGGGAATTCCTGCTATTGTCTTCCCTTGGTCTGAACGAGAAGCACCTCCTCTTAATGCAGAGTGATAGATACCACGGGGCATATTCACCATCTCCTGTTTCACAAGTGATACAAAAAACTCTTCAAGTGCTGAAAAAAGATAAAGAGATGAAAAAAGGTCATGATTTTAGAAATAACTGGGTACAGGAGAAACACTCACATGGGTCTAAACAAACTGTACTTTAATGAAGTTTCATTTATTCACATGAGCAAATTCACATTTAAAGGAAGGGTCAAAGGTAAAAATAATGACACATACCTGGCATTATTTCAATCTTATCCTTTTTTCACATAGTTCATTTAGGAATGGTCTGGCACAAAGTGCTGTATTGCTAGTATTCTTTTATCTTTAGCATGTTGTGAACTATTGCAATGGTAGATAAAGCTACTGGGTGAGTTTAGCTATTTTTTCTGTAATTAAGTTGAAGTATTATTATCATGAGTATTATTATTCACCCTCACTTCTTCCTAACTTCCCAAATTTTGCTGGTCACCAGGTTAAATGAACCAGGTTAATAAACTCAAAGTCATCTTCTGCTCTCTCCTTCCATTGACTGCCTAAGTCTTGATGATTCTATTTCCCCAACATATCTTGTTCGACCTTCTTTTCTTCACCCTTATACCCATCACTTTAGTTATTCAAGTTCTCATCCTCCTCATCTTTCACCTGATTATTGAAAGTGCTTCCTAATTTGTGGTCTCGATTCCTTCAGTTTCCCCTCTCCAGTAAATATTCCAAAAGCTGTCAAAATATGATTACTAAAACAGAGGTGTGAAGGTATCAATCCTTTGCTTAAGAAGTTCCAGCAGTTTCTACTTTCCCCTAGAATAAAACATAAACTCTTCTGTTTGACTTTTAAAGTCCTCAACAATCTGGCTCCAGTCTACATATCTAGACTTATTGTTCCTTATTAGTCTTTATGCACTCTAGATTCTAGTCAAGCTTGCTTCCTGTTTCCTGTACAAAATGTTTTATTTCCTGTCTCCATGCCTAGAATGAATTACCTCCTCAACTCTGTATCACAGACTCACTAGATTCCTTGAAAGCTCAGCTCAAGGGATTTCAGTTTAAGGTGGAGATGGAAAAGGTCCTAGCAAAGTCCCTGTGCCAGAAGATGGGACCTTGTCTAGGCCTCTTCATTCAGAAGAGAATACATACCAATGTGCGTACTAAAGAGAGGATAGAAACAAGCAAGATTTGACCACCTCCACCCAAGAGAGCAGGAGGAAAGGGAGGGGACTCATCTGAGCAGTTTCATTCAAGAAACAGAGCTGGGAGATATACTTAAGTAAAAGAAAATGGAAAACTTGATAAAGAAGAAATACTAGGAGAATAATGGGAGTTGAGAGAAGCCCAATAGGTAAACCCAGAAGAAGAGAATAATTCCACAACAAGATAAAGTAGAAGTTCAGAGAGAAAAAATGGCATTGGCCATAAGGACTAAGGAAATCATTGGAAGAAATGAAGCAAGGAAGAGAAAATAAAATGAGAATTGAAATGAGTCCTGGAGGAAAAATTCTGAAGGAGAATAATTAGCTTAGAGGAGAAGATATAGGTAGACTCCTTTAAAAAATTGAGTACAGCAATCAAAACTCAATTAATCTATTAAACAACAAATAATGTCAGAAGAAAAGTAAAAGACTGAAAAATATTAGAAAACATAAGGTATTTACTGTTTAAAAAACTGACTTGGAGAAGGGGTTAAGGAGAGATAATTTATGAACCATCATACTTCTTTAAAACTATGACCAAGGGGCAGCTAGGTGGCACAGTGGATAAAGCACCAGCCCTGCATTCAGGAGTACCTGAGTTCAAATCCGGCCTCAGACACTTGACACTTACTAGCTGTGTGACCCTGGGCAAGTCACTTAACTCCCATTGCCCTGCAAAAAAAACCAAAAACAAACAAAACAAAAAAAAAACAAACAAAAAAACCTATGACCAAACAATAAACTTGGATACTATATTTTAGGAAAGTATAAAGAAAATCTAACCAAATCTATCCAAATCAGGCAAATATAAATTTTTAAAAATCCACTGGGATTCATTGAAAGATCTGAGAACTCACAGGAAGACAAGAGTCAAAATCCAAAACTTTCTGGTCAAAGAAAAATATGGCAAGCAAATGAGAACCAAGGAACCATAGTCAGAGTCAACTAAGACCATACAGTAACTTCCAAAAAGGACCCCCCAAAATCTTAGAATATTCCAAGCAATGACAACAACAACAACAAAAAGATAGGTTCAAAAACAAACAAACAGAAAAAAATTACATACCCCGAAAAATGGAGTATAATTCTATGGCATAAGAAATAGACCTTTAACAGTATAAAAAACCTCCTAGCATTCCTGATTAAAACAAAAAAGAGAAATATACAAAGGTACTTCCATTTGAGAAATGGGAAGGAGTTAATAATGATGAGGGGTTCACAAGAGGAGAAACAAGTGTCCCTTACAAATGTCACTGGCTTATAGGATCACATAGGGAGTAAAGACAAACACAGGGCATGGGGTAGTGTGGTTCTGAATTGTTGATTTTAAGAGAGGAAAGAAAAGGAATATATTAGGGGAAAAAACTAGGAAGAAGAGAAAAGAACTCATGATTTCTCATAATTAGATTATACAAGAAGACTATATAAACATGGAAGTGAAGGAAGAAGGTATTCCATGAACTTCATTTGTATGAATTAAGCAAAGGAGGGTTGAATACAGAGTATGATAAAGGAATACATTCAATTCAACAGGAAAACAAGTGGGGACAGGAAACAGGGTGAGAAAAGTTTAAGGGGCAGAGCAGAGTTGGAGAGGTAACAGCCAAAATTTAAAAAATTAAAAAATAAACTTTGAAAGATAAATCATAAAGGAGAATTAAAAGGGATGGGCGAAAATGTAAGTTCCAGTGATCGAGGTTTGATTTTGTTGAAGAAAGAGCAGAGCAATATGACCACTTTGATTACAGATTACTAATGCTGATCACATTCCTTTTATAATAGCCTTGAACTCACAACATTGTTGTGCATCCCAAAGGAGATAAAATATGTAAAGCCCTTTGAAAACCTTAAAGCACTACAGAAATGCTTGCTTATTATTATTTCTTTCTCAACCTTATTCTTTGAAAAAAAAAGATGGGAGGAAGAAAAGCACAGTAACAAAGTAAAAAAGGATATGATAGAAGGAAAAATGTAATTAATAACTATGCATGGAAAAGGGATGAAGTCACTCAAAATGGAAGAAGATTGCAGAAAAGATTAGAAAAGAATTTTTTTTAAAAAAATGTAATTTGCAAGAAATACACTTGAAATAAAGATTCACACAGAATTACAATGAAGGGTTGGAGAAGAATTTATACTTGAAGTAACAATTTTAAAAAGCAGGGGTAGCTATCTTAGTATCAGAAAAGACAAGAGCAAATATAAGCATGGTTGAAAAGATAAGCAGGGAGGGGCAGGTAGGTGACACAGTAGATAAAGCACCAGCCCTGGATTCAGGAGGACCTGAGTTCAAATCCAGCCTCAGACACTTTACACTAGCTGTGTGATCCTGGGCAAGTCACTTAACCCTCACTACCCCACAAAAACAAAACAAAAAGAAAACAAAACAAAAAAGAAAAGATAAGTAGGGAAACTATATTCTGCTTAAAGGAATCAATTATAATGAAATAATATCAATACAAATATATGTGTCTTTGTATACATATCAAATAGCATAGGCTCTAAATGCTGAAAAAACTAATCAAATTACAGTGAAAAGTTGAATGAATATTATAATAGTTAGAGATATAATTGTACCTGCTCAGAACTAGAAAAAGCTAATGAAAATTTAAGCAAGACAGAATTTAAGAATCTAAAGATAATTTTAGAAACATTACATATATTAGATATCTGACAATTACTGAATGGGAATAAAAAGAAATATACTTATTGCTAAGTTGTGCATGGCACCTTCACCAAAATAAATGACCATGTAGGGCATTAAAAACTCATAAACAAATGTTGAAAAAGCAGAAATACTAAACACATTCTTGACTGTACTCAGTGTAATAAAAATTATAATCAATAAAGGACCTTTGAAGAAAGGATTAGAACTCAAAAGAAAAAAAAGCAACACATTTTTTAAAAATCCACCTAAAAAGGGAAATTGTCTAAGTCAAAGATGAATTTAACAAATTAAAATATGCACTGGTAAATAAAAATATATAATATTTGAAAAAAAGAATATAATACACAGCTAATTTTAAATTTTTTTAAGAGAGGGAATTCAAATTACCAAAATCAAAAATGAAACAAAAATAAATAGATGAAGAGAAAATAAAAGCTATTATATAGAAACTTTTATTCAATTATATGCCCCCAAATTGCATGGATAGATGAATATTTGCAAAAAGGCAAACAACTCATAGGAACTGAACAAAAAATTAAAAATTAAAATAAGACAAGCTCAGAAGGAGAAACTGAATTAGCCCTAAATGAACTTCTAAAGTAAAAAGCCACTGAACCAAATGGATTTAAAAGTAAATTCTATCAAATATTTAAAGAACAATTAATTCCAATTTGTCATAATTTGTTTGCAAAAATAGGGAAATGTGGCATTCTACAAAACTCTTTGCATGAGACTAATATGTACCTGATACCCAAATTCAAGAGAAATAAAGCAGAAGAAAAAATATCATGTATGATTATTTTAAATGAGTATCTATTCAGAAACGTTGAATATTTTAGCAATGAAGGTACAGTAACACATTAAAAATATTAGAGAATATTATCAGAGTATATTTATATCATTAGTGTGGGTTCAATTTGTTAAAAAAAACAACACCAAATTATAAGCAGTATGAACCTATTTAACACAAAACCTGTAAGATTCATATCTATCAATTGAAACAAAAGAATGTTTTTAACAAAATATAATAACCCTTTCCATGAACATTAGAAAGTATAGCAATAAATGTACCTTCCCTTAATATAGTCAACAGTATCTTTAAAAGACCAAGAATCAACATTATTTGTAACTAAGAAATGCTAGAGGGTTTTCCAATAACATCAAGAACAAAGCCGGAACAACCACTGTTACTTCTACGATTTGACATAGCTATAGCAATAGACAAGAAAAAGCAACTAAGTACACAGACAAGGAAGAAACAAAATTGTCACTTTTTACAGATAAGGTTTATAGAGAGAACTCTAGCGTTTCAACTAAAACATTAAAAGAAACAATAACTTCAGTAAAGTAGCAAGCTATAAATAAGTTCACAAAAGCACCAGACTTTTTGTATACCATTAAAACTCAACCAAGAGAGAAAAAGAAGTTTCATTAAAAGCAGCACATTCTAGAATATATAAAAATATCTTGAGTCCACATTCCAAGAGTCATATAGGAACCTATGATTATAACTACAAAATTTCTTTACAGAAATAAAGGAACACATAAATAACTGGAGAGGAATTAATTACTTATGGTTAGACCATGCTAATATAACAAAAATAACAATGTTACCTAAATTAATGTATACATTCTGTGCCACACCAAAGGATTACTTTATAGAGGTAGAAAAAATTAGTGATGAAACTCATCTGAGGGGAAAAAAGGTCAAGAACTCTTAAGGAAAATAATGGGGGAAAAGTAAGAAATTCCAGATCTCAAAGCAGTAATCATCAATACTATTTGATACTGGCTAAAAAACTGAAGAATTGATCGGTGGAGCTGATCAGGTACACACTGTCACACAACCAAGTGAAGCAAAGCATCTAAGAGCAGTGTTCTGGGCTGCTGCAGCAAGGACTTCGACTCTTAGTGAAGGACACATTACCCAAAAAAGGGGGCATTGGGGGCGGCTGGGAAAAATAAAAAAATATTCTAGGAGAAATTAGACTGAGACCAGCATCTCATCCTAAACAACCTACATATAAAACAGGAATGTGTCAGAGTGAATAGAAAGCTGGTCTCAGAGTCAAGAAGGCATAGGTTCAATTCTTGCTTCTGAAATATACAGACTGTGTGGACCTAAGCAAGTTACTTACCCTCTCAGTGCCCTAGTAAACTCTATTAGGCAATAAGTTACAGAGAAAAAGCCAATTTGAACTGGTTGGGACATTTTCTTTATCAGAAGATTCCTGAGGCGAGTGGTCTATTCCAGATCCCCTCTATTGAATAATTAAAGGGACTGGAAAAGAAATATCTTTCATAATTATATGGGAATTATATTTGATTTTTCAGAAAGGATACAGAGAATTATAGGCATCATATTTTGATTACATAAAACTGAAATGCTTTTGTACAAACTAGATCAATGAAGTTCAGAATTAGAAAGGGAAAAGTTAACTGAGGGATGAGGAGGAGAGGAAGCTTTGCAGCAGATTTCTGTGATAAAGGTCTAAAATCCAAGACTTGTAGAGAACCGATTCATACATATAAGAACAAGAGTTGGGGGCAGTTAGGTGGCGCAGTGGATAAAGCACTGGCTCTGGATTCAGGAGGACATGAGTTCAAATCCGGCCTTAAGACACTTGATACTTACTAGCTGTGTGACTCTGGGCAAGTCACTTAACCCTCACTGTCCCACCAAAAAACAAAACAAACAAAAACAAACAACAGTTATTCCCCAATAGATAAATTATCAAAGGGTCTGAACAAGTAATTCTCAAGAGAAGAAATGACAACTATTATTGACATGTGAAAATGCTCCAAATCACTAATTATAAGAAAAATGAAAATTCAAACAACTGAGGTTTCACATCACACCAATTAGTATACCATAAGAAATAACAAAAAGGAGAAATCCAAAGAAAGTGGGAAGACATGTATGAAATGATTTAGTGAAGTAAGTAGAAAGAGAATGATTTATACACTGAATACAAGATTATAAATGATAAGAACTTGGAAAGACTTAAGAACTCAGATCAATATAATAACTAATCATAGCTCCAGAAGACTGTAGATAAAGTATGCATCTTGCCTTTTGACAGATGGATTGTAGTTAGACATACATTCTCAGATACAACCAATAACTTTTTTTCTTAATTATACTTATTTATTATGAGAGGGCTTTAGGTTGAATGGAAGGAGTATTATTGGGGGAGTGAAACCATAGTAAGAACATTTCAAAAAAAATATCAATGAATCACTTAAAACTACACAGAAAAGAGAAAAAGGTTAGAAGGGGCAAGGACAAGAAAAAAAGTAATGGCATGTTACATTTGATGTATTTTTTTAAGCGAACATAATATGTACTTAACAAGCACTTGCAAAATGAATACATTTTATTTCAAAGATGCTTTCAATTCAAAAAACTTCATTGAATTGAACAATAAAAACTGATATGTATATACTGCTTTAAGACTTAAAACATGCTTTCTTTCTAAGAACTCTGTTCAAAGTATTATCATTCTTGTTTTATAGCCAAGGAAACCAAGGCTTAGAGAAGGTGATTCAGCTAGCATTTATGAATCAATATGTAGAGCCAACTGTGGGTTCTCAGATTTTGGGCATGGTCATAGGTCAGCTCTGCTGTTGTGAAGGTGTCAACAGACACCAATGGAGTAAAATTTATATTCATTCATGGACTGAGTCAGATTTAAGTTTTGAGGATTAGACATCAGCTACAGGGTGAGACTGGAGGTGATCTGGGCTAGTATTAGAAGTCAGCTTTAGGGAAGGTTTAGAGGTTGGCTATAGAGAAATGTCAAAAAATCAAACTTGGATTGTAGTTAAAGGTCAGCTATAGGATGGGATCAGTTAAGTTACAGAGAAGTAAAATATCAGTAGTAGGTAGAGAATGGAGTCAGCTGTGGGGTAGGGCCCAAATTCACCTGTGGGCTGGGTTCAGAAGTGACTTGCAGGGAAGGGTCAATGGTTTCATAGTAGAATCAGGGGTCATCTATAGGGCAAACTCAGAAGTCAGCCACCAGATAGATTCTATGAGCACAGCACTCATTCCCAATACCAAGTTCTTTCACGTTCAAAGACTGGCTCAGAAAACTATGAATAAGTGATGTCAGATGTTTTAGTTCAGTTAAAAAAAAAACCTACCCTCAACCATCTAAGCTGTTGATCAATATTCCTTTTGTATTACAATTCTGCAACAAATCATGGATCTATGATAATAAAACTGCTCTGCAGAGAAACACAATTTAGTTTTGTCAATAAAGAACTTTTTTAAGTGTCTTTAAGATTGGTAGTCATTAAAACCAATGCCTACTCCTCAATTTTAGGAATCATGGAGGTATGTATTATTTATAAGGCTGCGTGTGCTCTGAGGGGCCCTGGGTTTTCAAGTTCGTGCTGTGTTTGGATTGTAAAGAATTAATGTCATGTTATTGTACTTGGCTGTGAAATCAGAGCGAAGGAATCTTTATGGCCAATAGATGTGGGTGGTAGTTGGAAGAGAAGGTAGGAGGCTTCATATTTCTGGAGTCCAACATGCGGCCTATATTAGAGCAACACCTAGAGGGCTGCGACAGCTAGAGAGTCTGTTAGCACATCTATTAAGTAGTAATTTAAAAGAATTTATAACTCAACTGTTTTATATTAGGACAAAAAGTGTATGCATAAAGGGAATGTGGACATAAATGATTTGCTTTGCCTAGGAACTAGAATCCCTATGGGATGACTAATAATTCGCTATTCTGATTGTTTTATGATAGGGAACACACTTCAGGGAGGGGCAGTAAGAAAAGGAATATTGGTCCCCTTGTTTGTGGTGGTGCTTCTAATTAAGCCTTGTACCCTTCAGTATTTGGTATTTTGGTACATGAAATATGGGAATGGAGGGAGGAAGAGATATCATAGGATGGAAAGAAATGGGTTTAGAGTCAAAGGAAATAGCTTGGGGCAGCTAGGTGGCTCAATGGATAAAGCACTGGCCCTGGAGTCAGGAGTACCTGTGTTCAAATCTGGCCTCAGACATTTGACATTTACTAGCTGTGGGACCCTGAGGAAGTCACTTTAATCCTCTTTGCCCGGCAAAAACAACAACAACAAAAACAAACAAACAAAAAACAAAAGGAAATAGCTTAGACTCCCACCTCCATCACTTAACACCTGGGTGACTTGAGTGAAGCCGCTTCAGCTCTCTAGTACTCAGTCGCCTCATCTATAAAATGAGGGGGTTCAAGTACAAAACTTAGAGAGTTCCTGCCAGTTCTAATTTTACAACCCTAAGATGCCAACCATCTAAGATAAAAGGCCAAGCATAACTGTCATTTCCTTAAGTACCACTAGAGGTTGCTAGACACAGAAAGAGAAACTAATGGGACAAATGAGAAAATGCAAAGCAGACAATTTAAAATGGGGAAGTACTGTTTGCAACCTTTGCCGGAACAATAAAGCTGGGATTTTCTTAACTGTGCAGAAGTCTAATCCTTAAGTACCTCCTGGTCTAGGAGATTATTTAGAATGGGAACGATTTGATTCAATAAGTATTCACTGAGTACTTTCTATATGCCTATCTCTGTCCACCATAAACAAAAAGTTACCAAGTCGTTGCCCATAGATTACCTTTGGGGAAAAAAAAAGTTGAACTGCAGCCAACATCAGTTTATATATCCTCCACCGAATGTGTGAATATTCTATGTGGCTATATATTCACAGGTGTGATGTATTTCAAATTTGGCTAGGCACATAACCTCCTTTTTTGGATGTACCCACTAATTTTAGGGAATTACACTTCCATGCTTTTTTCAAAAATGGCCCTGTTCCTATGTAACACAATATAACGAAGTCTAGATTTTGGGTTCAGAAGACCTGTGTCCAAAGCCTGGCTGCAACACTTACTACTTGTGTGACTTTGGACATGACATTTGACCTTTGGGGCCATGGTTCCTTCATCTATAAGATAAGGTTAGAGCATATGATCTCCAAGATGCCGGTTAGCTCTAACTCCTATCTAGATAGATATGAGCAAAAGCTAAGTGCACTTATCCATAAACACATAGGCCAAGGGGGAAGAAAAGATTTAACCCAGGCATAAAAATTTGCTCAATCTGTCAAGTTTTTTTTTGTATATAAAACTTTTATCCACCTTCTGCCCCAGTAGTAACTCAACTAATCAACATGCTAAGCAATGGATGAGTTGACTTAATTGACCTAATCTTTATCATCATTTAGCTTGTGAACTTAACTTTTGCCATCTTTTAGTTAACAAATAGTTTTTCCTACAATTTTTTGAGTGTCTTCATATCTTATAGTGTGAATATGAAAACAAGTCTCAAGCACAGTATAGAAATGTGAAGTATAAAGAAAAATAAGTTCAATTCTTACTTTGTATATCGATTCCCAGAATTTACCAGTGCCTGGCACACAGTGTTTAATAAATGCTTGTTAAAAGGCTGAATATGACTATGCTTATTTTTCCAGGAGTTAGATTTCATTGTTAACCCTCATCCAGTTTGCTTGCATCAGTATTTAAGTTGTCTGAGAGTTGTGTTCAATTCTCTGTCTTTTTTAGAGGACAGAGCTTTACAAAGATCAAAGGTTTTTGTTATTCTTTGTACTTGCATCCTCAGTGCCTAGCACAATGTCTGGCAGTCCTTAATAAATACACAAGTTTTTTGTTTGTTTGTTTTCTAATGAGGTGAAGGGGCAAACTGGATGTTCTATTCAGTTCTATATCTGGTACTATAATCCTAAAATGGGAGGTCTTATTCCTCTCCAAACTATACTGTTACATCTCCAGACTGTCTCTACGATGCTAAAGAAACCACTTAACCTTGTAAGCCCTCTCCACCCCTGGACTCACTCCACCACTGCAGCCTCTCCTTCCTGACTGTGTTCCCTCCATGAACTTCCATTTGAAGGAGCACTCTCAGACCATGCATGTTTTTGTTCGTTCCCTATTGCACTCCTAGCTCTTGGGACATTCTCTATGATACCCAATGTATCCCATTCTGGGGTTTTTTGGTCTCCATTTTATGCATCACCATCCCTCAAGTTGAGAAGAGGATCTTTCTTTCTCTTTGTATCTTTACTCCCAATATTTAGCAAATAATAAGTCCTTAATAAATGCTAGTTACCTAACTGACTATAAATAAATCACAGCCTCAAGCCAAATAGGTTGATCTATACATATTTTTGAGGGGCATGTAATAACAAATAGTTCATCCATAAATAAGCTTCTAATAGCACAGTGAACAAATTCTATGCTTGCTAAAATACTCTACTTACACAGGGAAATAAAAGATAAAAAAAATTTTGAATATGCATTCAAGGTTTGCTTCAAATAATGAATTATTTCTTCATGAAGAGCCAGAAATGCCAGCACAATCAATGAAAGTTCATGTGAGTGAGGAACTTAAGTGTCATCACTGAACCTGCAAAAACACTTTCCTCTTCAGATTCATTCATTAATTTTTTTTCAAGAGATGATGTCAATGGGACTGAATGGCCTTTGAATTTAATCTCCTTACAAAAGCATCAAGTTCATAGTTGTCTTAACAATCAACTCTGTATGTGAGAGCTAGTCTGTAGACTATCACAGTGACGACAACTTACTTGATCGTCTCATCAAGAAAACAGTTTTTTGTCTCTTTTTCCATACTTCAAAAGCTCTTAATTCTAATTGCAAGTTATACTCCTTCCAGTGATGCAGATGATATCCCCTCTAGGGCTAAGGAGATGATTTTCTAGAGCTACTTCAGCTCTAACAAGTTCAGTTCTATCACCTGGAGACCAAGCTTGTAGCACTGGTCCTCTGGTATATTTGGTTTATCATTGAATAACATAAGTTTGGGGTTTTTCCCCCCAGTTCAGTGTTTCTTCTTCATTGTTTCCATAATCTTCCAGAATTGAAGGAAAAATTTTCATACCACGATGAGACATCAGAAGAGGCCTTTATTGAAGAATTCTGTCCCTATACAATTTTAAATGTATAAGCCCTACCCATTATTTCAAACAATATCATATTTTCCTTGCCTACTAGTTCTGCTGAAAGTTCATGTAAGCTAAAACTATATTTTTATGTAAATAATGTGTTGAGATAAAATATAAGCTAGCTTTCCTATATAGTTTAAATTGGATTACCTTTCTTTTAAGTTTTGTGTTATTAAAATAATGAATAAAGCAAACATAAGGACATAAATTTAATAAGTGGAATCTGTGGTTACAGAAATCACAAAAGAAAAAAATTAAAGAAAGAAATCAATTAATTGAAAAAATTTGAAAATAGATTTGATAATCTTTTGAAAATCCAAGTAAATTGATAATCCATTACCAAATCTAATCAAAAAGAGAAAAATCAAATTATCAGAATCAGAAAAAAGAAAGAAATGACAAAGACAGAGAATAATAACAAAACCATAAAAATATTATGTATACCTATTTGCTCCCCCAAAACATAAAATCCCCTGACTATAAAAGAAAAAGGTATTTTTTAAAAATATAAAATGCCTAAATAGACTAAACAAAAAATGGAAAACCTAAATAAACCAATTTCAGGAGGAAAAATATCAATCATAAGTTGAGATACGAATAAATGCTTTCAAAAATTCCAGGAACCTATATTACATAAACATCTTCCAAAACCAGAAAAGGATAGTATTCTGTCTAATTCATTCTATGAGAGAAATATGGTTCTGACCTCCAAGCCTGGCAACTGTCAAGGAGAAAAAGTAGACTATAGGCTAATATTACTTAATCTTAATGTAAACTATTAAACGAAATGTTGGCAAACAATGCAGAAGTATATACAAAATTTCATAATGATGTGGCAAGATTTATACCAGAAATACAAGGTTGGCTCAATATTAGGAAAACAGCATAATAAACTATAAAAATGAAAAATCAACACCAAAGAAAGGTTCTTGATGAACTATCCAGTGGAATGAATACTGGATTTGAAGTCAGAGAACTGGGCTTCTTCCAAACCTGGTTTTGCTACCTACTTATTATCTTTGAAATTTGGAAAATCTCTTTTGCCTCTTTGCGCCTAGCTTATTCACCTGTAAAAATCAGAGTTGGTCTAGATGATCTCAAGAGATACATAAAAATATGAAAGCATGGAAAGATTTTTCTTCAACATAAAAATAAAATTAATTAAAAGAGAATGGGGGGGGGCAGCTAGGTGGTGCAGTGGATGGAGCACTGGCCCTGGATTCAGGAGTACCTGAGTTCAGATCCGGCCTCAGACACTTGATACTTACTGGCTGTGTGACCCTGGGCAAGTCGCTTAACCCCCATTGCCCTGCAAAAACAAACAAACAAACAAAACAAAAAACAAAAAAGAGAAATGGGGGGGGGGGGCAGCTAGGTGGCGCAGTGGATAGAGCACTGGCCCTGGAGTCAGGAGGACCTGAGTTCAAATCCAGCCTCAGAGACTTGACACTAGCTGTGTGACCCTGGGCAAGTCACTTAACCCCAACTGCCTCACCAAAAAAACCCAAAACAAAACAAAAAAAACCCAAACAAACAAACAAAAAAGAGAATGGGGGCAACTAGGTGGCGCAATGGATAAAGCATCGGCCCTGGATTCAGGAGTACCTGAGTTCAAATCTGGCCTCAGACACTTGACACTTACTAACTGTATGACCCTGGGCAAGTCACTTAACCCCCATTGCCCTGCAAAAAAGAGAGAGAGAGAGAGAGAGAGAGAGAGAGAGAGAGAGAGAGAGAGAGAGAGAGAGAGAGAGAGAATACTATAGGTAATGGAGAATCCCAATTAGAATAAGCAGATGGCAGACATGTCTATCTTCATCATCATTATTTGATACAGGTTTTAAGATTCTATGTATATCAATAGAGCAAGAAAAAATATTAAGACAGTAAACAAATACATAAAACAGATTTAACCAGATGGTGGGACGACTTATCAAGGCAATCCAGGAGACCCAACAAAAATATTGTTTAAAATAATGTTGGGGGGGGGGGATAATATTTGCACTCTTTTAAAACATAAATGAGTCATCATAATAGTAGTTTTACTACAACACTAAGATATAACAATCTAAGAAAATCTGTGTTTCTGTTTACTGTTAACTAATAGAGTAACAGTATTTAGAATAGCAAAATGTGTCACATGTGTTATCAATAGCCTTATGAAAAAAACACACATAAGACTTAAAGATGGATAGAAATATACATAAATACACTCCTCCCCCACACCATGATAAACTCCATGTTGATCAATGATTTCAATCTAGAAAAGACCATTAGGAAATGAGAGGAAATGGAATGTTTTAACTATTACAATTGTGATAAAGGAGAATATTCTTAACTATGTAACAAATTAAAGGAGCCGATTAATGCAGTCATACAAAAGCAAAAAGTTCTGTGAAACAAATAATAAAATAGGAGGAAAAAGATCAAGAAAAACTCTATCAAAAATATTGCTGATAAGCATCTGACACCCAAAACCTGTTAAGAATTGACACAAATTTATAAACATCAAGATTTATATACCAGTGGATAAATAAAAGTATATGAATAGGTAGTTCCTGATCTAAAAAATACAAAGTATTTTGTATCTTGGAAAAAATTTTCAAACTCTCTAATGATGAGAGAAATGCATTCAACCTAATGCACATTAAATTCAATGGTTGCTGGAATCTGGAGATACAGAAATATCATTAAGCTGTGGGCAGACTTGTGAACTGTCAAAAAAATTGAAAAATAAGAGCTTAAAAAAATCTGTTCATATCTTTTGGCTCAATGACCCTTCCATATCCTAAAGCTGTTGCAGAAAGGGAAAAAAGATTAATTTGCAGAACAATTTTCACAGAAGCTTATTTATAGAGATTTTTAAAAAAATGTTTCCAATGACTAGAGCACAGCAAAGCACATTGTGTTATAAGAATATAATGGTATATTACTTTCCCATAAGAAATTATAAATATAATACTACAAAGAATTGTAGAAAGCTTTATATAAAATACTATGTTAAGTAATCTCAATTGGGCCCTCACTGCAACAAGGAAATGACTCTATTCAGGGGGTGTGCTAGAGTCAGCTCCTAAAGGTTCAGCTTAATTTTTAAATATTTAGGCATTTACAACTTAGAAATCAGCGAACACTACAAATCTGAACTTAATTATAATTTTATTTATTGGGTAGATTTAATAAAAATGATGGAGAAAAATGTCAATAATGGAGGACTTTAAAGTGTATTGTATACAATGCCCCCCTACCCTGAACTAGTTGTTAAACATTTACCAGGACACTCCTGATTCTACTCCTCCCTAACTAATTCAATACCACACTCTCCATAGTAGTTCCTCAACCTTCTCTTGACATGCCTGCCATCACAGTTAAGAACCTTGCCACATACTAAACCAAACAAATTAAGGTTCCTTCCTTCATCTCACATCCCTCAGACATCTTCCCCCATTATCCACCTTCACTTTGGTCTCGAAGAAGTGGGCCGTTCTAGACAAGACTAACAACACCTGTACATGTACTTCTGATTCCAATGCCATCTAAGGTTTTCTAGCCAATTTCCCCGACTATCATAGGCACTACCTCCCTTCAATTTCTATTTACTGACAACTTGCCTGCTGCCTGGAAACATGCTGGTGCCTTTCTAATCCTCAGAAAATCTTCATTTGATCCTACCATCCCCAATGGCTATCATCCTATATATCGCTACCTCTTTCTGAGCCAAACTTGACAAAGCTGGTTGCGCATTCAAATGCCTCCACTTTCTCTTCCTTCATATTCTACAATCTGACTTCCAACCTCCACAATTACCAATAATCTCTTCACTGCCAAATCTAATAGCCTTTTTTCAATCCTCATCTTGCTTGACCTCCTGTAGCATCTGACATTGTCCATCAGCTTCACTGAGATTCTCTCTCAGCTAAGTTTCATGGAACCATTCTCCCCTAGTTCTCTTCCCTACCTGTCTGACCACTCCTTAATCACCTTGGGTAGAGTTTGGCATTCATGTTATAACCATGAATTCTGAGTGTTCCCCAAGATTCTGTCCTGGAACCTCTTATCTTTTTCCTCTATAGAAGAAGTTCTTTATCTTCTGTGTACCAATGGCCACTCTTCAGAAGGTTTTTAAATGCATAAAACATTTAAACAAAAAACTAAATTTAAATAAAAAATTAAAACAAACAAAAAAAGCATCATGATGGTAAAATACAGAACAATGAAGTTCACAAACCCCAGGTCAAGGATTCCAACTTTACTCTCTTGTTTAGTGATCTCATTAGCTCTCGTAGTCTTTTTTTACTTTTTTATTTATTCAAAAAATTATTAATTATTTATCCAACCAATTATTTATTTATTCATTCATTCATTCATTTGTTTTTTTTAATCATTATTTATTTTTGTGGGCCAATGAGGATTGAATGACTTGCCCAGGGTCACACAGCTAGTAAGTGTCAGGTGTCTGAGGCCAGATTTGAACTTAGATCCTCCCGAATTCAGGGCTCCCATAGTCTTAACTATCATTTCCATGCAGATGTATATAATCTGAATATCAGATGTATATAATCCAAATGCATGTAATATATATACTATATATAAGGTTTACTGTTAACTGGATAATCTGGATATCAGAATTCTGAATATTCAGTTCTAGTCTCTCTCCAGCTTTAGATCCATATCACAACCTACCTCTTGGATATCTTAAACTGTATGTTCCATAGGCATCACAAGGTCAACAAGAGCACATTATTTTGCCCCCCCCCCCATACACCCTTCTCTCTAAACTTCCACACAGCTGAATCAGTTACTAAGGTGCAAAGAAGCTTGGTGTCATCATTAACATCTCATATTCACTCAATATATCCAACCTTGCCAAATCTAGTTGTTTTTAACATCACAACATTTATATATGGCTCACAGAGGCCCCACCCTAGTCCCGGCTCTCATTATCTTCTGCTTAAACTACTACAATTGCCTTCTAACTACTCTCCCTGTATGAAGACTCTCCCCACTTCAATGTATCCTCCACTCAGCCACCAAAGTTATTTTCATAACATTGTCACTCTCCTTTATCTCCAGATCAAACAGCAGCAAGTCCTTTGTTTGGAACTTAAAATTCCTCCTAACCTTGCTCCTTCTCATCTTTCCTACTGTTTTACTCCTAACTCCCCTCTACTCAATCTATGACCAGTTTTCTTCCTGTTCCTCAACCAACCCTCTACCCTCCTGTCTCCATCCTTACCTTTGAGATTACTCTCTCCCATTCCTGAAATGCTCTCTCTCCTCGCCTCTAGCTCTTAACCTTTCATGGTTTCATTCAAGTTTCAGCTCAAATTCTACCACCGAACTACTAGTATCTACCAAGATTGTTTTCCATCTACACTGTATCTGTCTTTTATGTGATCCCAATCCCCCCAATAAAATGTGAATTTCTTTTTTGTTTGTTTGTTTTTGTTTTGTTGTTGTTGTTGTTGTTGTTTTTGCAGGGCAATAGGGGTTAAGTGACTTGCCCAGGGTCACACAGTTAGTAAGTGTCAAGTGTCTAAGGCTGGATTTGAACTCAGGTACTCCTGAATCCAGGGCTGGTGCTTTATCCACTGCGCCACCTAGCTGCCCCAAAATGTGAATTTCTTAACAATAGGGACTAGTGTGTTTTTTTTTTTCCTTCATGTGTATCCCTAGCTCCTTGTACAGTGTTTTCCATATAATAGGTACTTAATAAATGCATGACTGACCAATAAGTGATGCAGAGTACAGAAATCAAATATATATATGAATCATGTGTGTGTGTGTACACACACACACTATATATATATATATATTATATATATATATATATATATATATATATATATATATGAATGGATGAATGAATGAATGGCATGGGTACAAAAATAGTAACAGCAATAAATTACTTATTTGAATATTTATCCCTATTTTTGGTTACTACTTTTAGACTAAGAAATAGCAACCAATACATTATTTTTGCAATGCACAAATGCAAATGTATTTTTAAGTTTCACTTTTTCCTGCCTTATCGCACTGAAAAGAATAAAATCTCTTTGAGGGTAAGAACTATTTCATTTTTCTTTTCTCAGTACTTAACACAATGCTCAGCATACAGTAGGCATATATTAAGTGGCTCAGCACATAGTAAATATTTTAAAAGTGCTTTTTTTTTTTTGGCTGGGCAATGAGGGTTAAGTGACTTGCCCAGAGTCACACAGCTAGTAAATGTCAAGTGTTTGAGACCGGATTTGAACTCAGGTACTCCTGAATCCAGGGCTGGTGTTTTTATCCACTGTGCCACCTAGCTGCCCCCTAAAAGTGCTTTTTACAATGAATTGAATTTACCTTTTTGACTGGAGATTCTTTGATACATAATGTACATACACTTTAAAAGGTAAGCATAACATTCAAAATCACAGGCTAATAAATTATTTCTTTTCTGAAAAATAGAAATCACCTGGCAAGACTGAAGGAGTAGTGAGTGGAAGTAGTTTGATATAAGAAGAACCAGGGACAGAAAGGTCTACCTCCTTCTCTTCTTCTTCTTCATTTCCATCCAACTCTTCAGGAGAATCAATTTCTGGCCTCACCTAGAATAATAAAGGTATCACCATTACAAATAGGATGACGACAAATATAGGCCAATTTTTGTGCGTGCATGTGTGTGTACATGTGTGAGAGAGAGAGAGAGAGAGAGAGAGAGAGAGAGAGAGAGAAGATTTAAAGATTTATAAATAGGTTTGTTTTTTATTTCCTTCCTGACCAAAACACAAAAACAGAAACACACAAAGAAATTAGAAATTTCAAAGGTAAGGAAGGGGAATCATATTAATTGTCTTGCCTGAGTTGATCAGTTATTGGACCCAATCAATCAACCTATTCAGTCAAAATAGATTAAAATAAATGTCTTCTTAGACACAGACCCAATAGTGATTAAGTAAAAAAACAAACCAAAAAAAAAACCAGACACAATAACAGTAAAAGAAAACAACGCATAGTATTCCTGTTCAAATGAACAATTTAACAAATGTAAACACCAAAACATTCAATGTATTGAGTGTTTTTCTGACTTGTAACTAGAAATCTGCTTCATTCACTTTATTTTTAACTTGCAGGTTTCCACCATTCCCTTCATGCCGCCATTTTAGACGACTCAGTGTGAAAGGAAGCAAAGAATAGGGAGAGGCTGAAATGCTTCGCTTCATTTTTGTTGAGCTCAGTATTTTGTAGCTCCAGTGAATAGGCATAAGAAGGTCCTTAATTGTATGGCTCTACCTCATTAAAGCTAATTTGCATGAATTTGTGGTTGCTTTTGGATCAGTTACATTAGCTTCTATCTATTTTTTTTAAAGGATGAATTCCATGGCAGCTTCCACAAGGTACAACTATTAAACAATTAATTACATTTTTTAATACTCTCGATGACTAACCAATCTAATGCCCACATGGAGCCAATTAAACATTAGCGAAGAAAATCAAAACATACAAAAGTGGTGACCATAACCATAAAGTGCTAGAGCCCAGCCATTAAAATGAGTCTGCCTCCTCACGTTATTTTTAGAAATAATTAACAATTCCTGCAGACTGACTTCTTCATGGGTCCCTAAAGCATTGTTCTGTTTTGGAACTGCCCTGAGTCAGGATTCTTGTCAGGGGGAAAATAGAGGGGAAATGCTTCTCTTAAGTATAATAAGCTCCATTCTAAAGAAGCCATTCAACCAGAACCAGTGTTTGCTTTATTCAGTTTAAAGTACCAGTACTTTCCTAGACAAGATTTAGCTCCAGTCAAAACCAAAGCCCAAATTCTAACACAGAACAGCCAGCCACAACTGAAGAGGCAAGTTCTGATGCCTCCCTGAAAGGTTATTCTAATATTTGCCCATTTCATTGTGCACCAATGATCCCCAGATTCCTGAGACAACACATGGCTTTCATAAGCCAGATCTCCAGGTGCTGCTACAGCCCACACACGGAGCCAACACCAGATTTCATGGCTTAGGAAGCTTGAGAAGCCATGGGGAATCTTCCTCGGAGTTATCCTGAAAGGCCAAACTCACAGTGACTGAGAGGTTCTCAGGACCAAGAACCGGTTCTACAGTTCTCATGATAGAGGAAGCAACTAGGTGCTGGATCACAGGGTTGTCAAATTCGGGAGCTAGGTCTGGGGAGGACCAGGACCAAACTAACTTAAAATGTAATTTGTAAATGTTTAATAAAATAAATAAAAATCCAACAGACATAATATTAATTTGTGGTTTTCTAAATCAATATGCAGCCAGGATCTGTTTTTGTTTTTGTTTGCCACCATTTGGTACAGTACAGGAAGTACTGGACTTGGAATCAGAAAGACCGGCCCACTTTCATCCTTCATTTCCTTATCTGTAAAATAGAGGTAATAATAGCCACCACCAAGTACTAGGGGAAAATATAAAAATGAAGAATAAGAGTCTTGTACCCCTTCAAGTACTACACAAAAGTCAACTGCTATTCTTATTATTAGGATCACATTTTTGAACAGGAAGAACTTCCTGGGTGGAGTTCAAACCCCTCATTTTACATATGAGGTTAACTAAGACTGAGAGGCCTGTGACTTGTCCAAGATCAAATGGCTACTGTCTGAGGCAGCATTTGAACTCAGGTCACCTTCCTAACTTAAGTTCCAGTGTTGTAACTCTCCTGAGTTCCAGGACTCCTATGACCCAAAGAGCTTCAAACTGGAGCAAACTCTGGCATGTAAGCCATGCCAAATATCTTGATATCTTTGATTTAGGATTTAGAAAAATGAGTATTATCTGACCAAATTTACACACATTCTTCTCCCTCATTAGTCTCCTGCCTAACACTGCCCCTGGGGTCTGCCATCAAAACTTTCCCAGAGTCACTATGAATCTTCTGATAGAAAGGATTAGAATAGGATGTCTAAGTGCCCATTTATTATTCTTTAATTCAGTTAGATTGTAAAGTAGATATAGAGTCAGGCCCGAAGTCAGGAAGACTCATCTTCCTAAGTTCAAATCTGGCTTCAGACATTTACTAGCCGGGTGACCCTGTTTGCCTCAGTTTCCTCATCTGTAAAATAAGCCAAAGAAGAGACTGGCAAACCACTGCAGTATCTTTGCCAAGAAAACGCCAAATAGGGTACACAACTGAAATGAATGAACAACCACAACAAATTAAAAATTTTCCTAAGTTCCTATTTCCATCAATTTATACATATAAAACTTCTATTTTCATGTCAATGTTGCTATCGTGAACAACTATGCTTCTGCATGTTTCATACAGATGGTGCATTTCTTTTTTAGAAGAAAACATTTTCATGGCCTTTCAAATTGATTTCAGTTAAGTCCTCAACCAGCAGATGATCTGGGTTTGAATGTGGCCCTAGGTTCTCAAAGGCCATGCCAGGGGGCAGTTAAGTGGTGCAGTGGAAAAAGCATGGGCCCTGGATTCAACAGGACCTGAGTTCAAATTTGGCCTCAGACACTTGACACTTACTAGCTGTGTGACCCTGGGCAAGTCACGTAACCCTCATTGCCCTGCCAAAAAAACCCCAAAAAACCAAAACAAAAAACAACAACAAAGGCCATGCCAGCCAGTAAAGGACAAGATAGGACCAGTGCTTACTCTCAGCAGCAAAGTTTTGGGGATGGACCTCATGAACAATAACAACAATAATAAAAGCTATCATTTATAAAGTTTTTAAGGTTTACAAAGCATTTGAACAATATTATTCCATTTGATCCTCCTAACAACCCCAAGAACGTTAGATGCTATTATTAATCCTATTTTAGACAGAAGAAACTGGAGTAAACATAGGTTAAGTGACTTGCCCAGGGTCACACACCTTCTAAGTGTCTGAGGTCAGATTTGGTGTTAGGAATTCCTGACTCCAGGTTTCAAGCTCTATCTCATGTGCCACTTCAATGCCAGAGGAATTTAATAACCCATTCAAAGACCAGATTAGTTAAGTGTAGAGAGAGCCATCACCAGCAGGCTGACCATCCAGCAATGAACATATCTGGCTATAGTAACTGATAAGATGTTAAATGGGTACAATTGTTGTTGTTGTTTGTCCTTCATTCTTGGAGAGGACCGTGACAGATGTCATGATTTGCACTGAATTTGGTTTTAAGTGAGGGAGGGCTGTGCAAGGTCACCAAACTCAATCTCTCCTCCAGAGCCATCTGGGGCCAGTGGCAAGATATACACATCAGGGTGACTGGAGATGGCTCAGGATATTTAAGCAATTGGGGTTAAGTGACTTGGCCAGGGTCACACAGCTAATAAGTGTCTGAGGTAAGATTTTAACTCAGGTCCTCTTGATTCCAGGGTCAGTGCTCTATCCACTGTGCCAACCTAACTGCCTCTGAGTACAATTATATTAGTAGAGGGGCAGCTAGGTGGCACAGTGGATAGAGCACTGGCCCTGGAATCAGGAGGACCTGAGTTCAAATACGGCCTTAGACACTTGACACATACTAGCTGTGTGACCCTGGGCAAGTCACTTAACCCCAATTGCCTCACTAAAAACAAACAAAAAAACCAATTATATTAGTAGAAGGAATACCAACACTGGTGAAATCATGGACATTATGACAGATATTTAAGTACTGGCGGAGAACTTCTTCCACAAAAAAAAAAAAGTTATAAGTCCAATAAGATCTTTGTAGATGGTCTTAATGAGTTGAATGAAAAAATATTTATCATGTGATGGCCAGTCTCCTATGGACAAGGCTCTCAAGACAGAGGTAGACTGGAGCACAGGCTAAAACTATAAAAGTTTGGGGAAAACTACTCAGCTAGTGTACCACTAGAGGCAGCTAGGGGTGCAGTGGATAAAGCACTGGGCTTGGAGTCAGCAAGACCTGAGTTCAAATCTAGCCTCAGATACTTACTAGCTGTATGACCCTGGGTAAGACATTTAACCTCTATTTGCCTCAAGTTCCTCAACTATAAAATAAGGATAACAACAGCATTTATCTCACAAAGGCTGTTGTTAGGATCGAATGAGACAACATTTGTGAAGTGCTTAACACAGTCCTGGCACATAGTAGGTGTTTTATAAATGCATATTCCCTTCTCTTCCCATAGGCAAAGTTGTAGGGCATTCAGACTATATCCATAACAGGATGTGGTATCAAATAGAACTATTGAGGAGACACATTATACTTATTTATAATGATGGCTTTCCTCTGTTCATTTCTATTATCCAAAGGGAAAGAGTTTTAGCTCCTTCCCATGGGATGATTTGTCAGCCCTAGCTCACTCATGTAGTTTGAATTCCCTTCACTTCTACCCTTGAAAATAGTATTTCTTTTCTCCCTCCAGTTGCACTGTGACCTCATTCTTCTCCCCAGCACATTCTATAGGGTGTTTGTACTATATTATGGACAAATGAGATTAATTTGACCAAAAGGGGGAGGAGGGAATTTATATGGGAGACTGCCCATAATAGGTGCAAAATTACAGCAATTATATTCCATTAGCTACTGAAATACACAGAAGGGAAATAATATATACGTTTAAAAAAACCCCCAATATGCTGCTAGGCTTTCTGTAAAAAATAAAGAGGAGATATAGATGTAAAATACAATTACATATGAATTAAAACTTGACTTCAGCTTAAACATTTACAGCCTTGGGGAAAATATGCAACTAAAGTTTCTAAGATGTAAAATTATCTTCCATGTTCCTATTTATGAGCTCTATGCCAATTTATTCATTCATACATAAATGCCAGTATCATATATAAAGAACTTTCAGTTCTCTCTATATATCTTGATATTCAAAAAGAAAATAAAAGAACTTTTAATAAAAGCCATGGCATGCACTTAAATCAAAACCAAATGGAGAACTCCATATTTGCAACAACCTAGATGCAAAGTCAGATTCTTTAAAACAGCACTCATTTCCAGACCTGACCTATGATATTTGCACAAAACAATGCATCGTAAGATCCCTATAATGAAAGGAGTCTAACTGAAAGACCCAAATCAGAGGGGGGAATTAATGTATTTGCTTAAATGTTTATCCTAATACTTTTACCAGGAAAACCAATTCTCTAGTCCTACTGGTGCTACAACAGATTGGGAATGACAACAAAGAGCAAAAATAAAACTGAGCTGAAAATAACAGCAACAGCAACAGCAACAGCATCGTGAACCAAAGGGGAATTGCTTGTGTTCATCTCCCAACATTAGAATCAATGTGTAACCTAAGCAGTTCCCAAATGCTCATGCCAGAATTCAATCCGGAAATTTTAAATGACTATCAATTTTCTATTTTCTATGTCTATGAGCCAATATGAAACCTCCGCACTCAGCTTTCTAATAATTCATCACAAATAAAACGATGACAACACAACAAATGTAGTTTTCAGATTCCTGAGCATCTGAAAGTAGCATCTTTATTCAGTTTCTGCTCTCCACTTAGGCCTTCATCACTGGCACTGCTTCAGTGTCAGCTTCCTCATCTTTGAAGTATTCCTCCCCTTCCCCCCCCCTTCCTCCATTCATACCAGCTACCTCCTCTTATTCTCTGCTCTGCAAAAATGGATTGGTGCACACATTAGTTTTATTGAGAGTTAGCACTGAACAACATTGGAATTTCACTAATATGTTTAAATATAGGTCAACACACATTAAAGCTACTTCAGGGAGCTAAAGGTAACAAGTGTATGTTAGTGAAGTCATTGTCTCATAGACTTCTGCCAAACAGAGGGAGATCTTTCAACAAATTTATTTTGGTTCTGTTTCAGAAGGTGAGAAGGCAATGTGGTGGAAGTACTTTAGCAGGAGAGAGATATGCAAGTAATTTCAGGCTTTGGGGAATATGCCAATTGCCCTCAAGGGGGGAAAAAAAATCTTTGACAACTGTGGGCAAAGTCCTCCATTGCTTATTTATCACATAGGCCAGCAGAAGGCAGCTGCCAATGCAATTCTGGAAACAAAAATAAAAATTGTTACTGACTAGCTGTATGACCGTGGCCAAGTGAATTCTCTGGGACTCAGTTTACTCTTTTTGTAAATGGTTGGTTTTGGACTACTAGATCAGAGTACTTCATGGCTGACAATGAAGTAGTTCAATATATACAGACTAAAGCATAGTGGGGAATTCTGTTACTCGAGGGTATACTAATGTACAGAAAAGTTTGCTCCCTGAGAAGTGTAGCTCAGTATGTTCAAACTGAAAAGCTAATGAGAAGAATTTACTGAATGCATAGGCAGAGTATGTAAAACTCCTTGCATGCCCTGCTCTTTAACCACTTAACTGTGAAATCACATGTAACCTGTACATATCAGTTCAATTCAACAAAACCAAATATAAGTTTAAGTGGAAAGTCAACTCAGTAACATTTTTCTTAAAGCTCATTTCTAATCCATAAATCTGTATGACTCTTCAAAGTGATGTCTAATCTACTACTGACTCACCCTGTTCCCTTTAACCATTCCCCCTCCCTCCCACACACATGCATACATGCATAGAACTTGGATACTTTAGAGATCACCTAATCTAGGGAGTCCTAACCCTTTTTTTCATCACTGACCTCTCTGTTACTAATGTGGTGAAACCTATGGATCATTTTTCCAAATTATGTTTTCCAGTGCATATAATAAAATACATAATGTTACAAAGAAAACAAATTATATATATTGAAACATAGTTATAAAAATATTTTTTAAATTAACAGACCAGCCACCTTCCCCCCAATTTGGAACCTCTGATCTAGTCTAAACCTATATTTTTACAAGAAGAGTAAACTGAGGTCAGGTCAAACAGCGGGTCAGTAACAGAGGCAAGAATTCAATAACAGGAACAGGAATTCAGATGCATAGAAATAGTATGGACCATCTACTTTTAAGAAATTTTCCATGCATTACCTTTTAAGTTAAAAAGATCTCAGGATTATAAATTTTATGATTTATATGAATTCAAAGGGATAGTAGAAGTCATCTAATCCAATTCCTCCCCACTCCCCCACCCCGCTTTCTTTTTACAAATGAGAAAACAGATCCAAGAGGTTACATGATTTTGCCCAAGGTCATCCAGGGATGAATGATGATGCATGGATGAATGAATGAATGAATGAATGAGAAAAGCATCCATTAGGTATTTATTATGTGTGGACCACTTGTGGTAAACTCAGAAGATAAAAATGGAAAGCAAGATAGTCCTCTGTCCTCAAGGAACTTAAATTAACATAGAAGGAAATAACACATGTGAGGACAAGGTAGCCAAGGAGAGTGTTTTGGTTTGTGGAGTCTTAGGCATGGTGTATGAGATGAAAGGGGAGTTGATCAATGTACCTTTTCCAGTAGCCCTGGGAGTAGTTAAATAACTATGGTTCATAAAAAGGAAGAGGAGGAAAGGAGAGAGGAGGATAAGAGTATGTACCACTGTAATGGGCACGGTGGATGACAAGAAGGAGGCCATCATGGAACATGAAACATAGCTGAGGATGGCCAGATAAGATAACTTTTGTACCTAGTTGTTAACTTACAAAATAGAACAGCATGGGCCCAAGGGTAGAAGTTCCAAAGATGACAGGGTTAAATCCCACAGAGGAGGATTGGCATTGGATCTACACTTTCATTATAGGGATTCATATGATGTAATTTGGAGACTTGGCTCAGGGTGTGCTGCTGCAGAGTACATTGCAGGAGGATGAAGAGGTGAGATTTGAACCTCAGAGTTTAAATTCAGTGTTCTTTGCATCGTAGCATGGGGCTAAATTATGTAGTCTTCATTTTTTCACAGATTAAGTCAAAAAATTGACATTTACTTTGATCTTGTACTCTACTTTGTATTGCTGCCCTGCACTGTTTCAACTCCACAGAACTAGGTGCTACTCCCAGGATAAGCTCATCACCATTATGCTAATTCTACCCTTGACTGACTCCATCTCCCTCAGCCTCATCCCCTCTCTTCTTAGGGCTGGAGCATGGAGTACCAAACTCCTCCTACTTTATAGAGGGCAGATACTGAATTCTCAGGTTCCTCCACTTTGTATCTGCTGCTCTGCCTGGTTTCAACTCCATGGAAGATGACCCTGTACATGGTAGCTCCTGTGGTCCCCTCACTGACCTCCCCCTCAATTCCCTGACTCCTTTTGTGTGCTGTCTTCCCCATTTAGATTGTAAGCAACTTGAGGTCAGAGATTGTCTTTCTTTTTATTAATTGTATCCCAGCACTCAGCATAGTGTTTGTAACACAGTGGGCACTTAATAAATGCTTACTGGATTGGTTAATGGATTGAATCTTTAATGGATGCCATAATGGAATGACCACTGGATCCCTGAGTTACATTCCATCTCTACTACTTGTTAGCAAGTTATTTGGATTGTCACCACACCTTTCTGAAACTGTTTCCTAACATCTCTAAAATGGGGATGAGAATAATTATCTAGCATCTTGAGTTTTAATAAGGAAGAGAGCTTCTGTAAATGTAAAGTGATGGAAATTTAACTGATCATTTTCATTATTATTATGGATAACAAACCTGGAGTTATAAATACAATAGGATAATCTCCAATTAGAATACAAATACAAGTCCAAATTCAGCAACAAAGGAGCAGAAATGAAAAAGCAGAAATGTCTACCTCTTCAGGGAGATGAAGAATGGTATGCTCTTCTGAACCAAATGCTGACAAAGATTTGTATGCAGCAGTTGCCACAGTAGGGTCCTAGTGAGGAGAAAAAAAAATTATATATATATAAAAAACAAGAAAGACTGATATATCTTGAAGAACAAATTATAATTTAAAGGAAATCAACCCTCATTCTCCCCTAGGAAAGAACTGAATAAATGATGGCATCCCCCCTAATTTCTATAATCAGTATTATCATGAATGGTGTTTTTGGCGTTCTAGATCAGACATATCTTTTTACTCTCAGAAGAAGGGTCAGGGAATTTCTAATTATGATGTTATACATGTTAAAGTGAAAAGACCTATGGAAGGACAGAAAGAAAATTTTACTACTTTTATACTCCTTGGGAGTGACTGGTTCACATCCTTTGCAAAAGGCTCCAAGTTAGAGGCAGCAGCATTTCAAGAGAAAAGAACTAGTTGGGAGAATTAATCAGGCATCCAGAGTCAGAATTATGGCTTCACCATTAACATCTTAGGAACCCATTATGCCTCAGTTTTCCCACTAGTAAAATAAAAATAATGGCTATGTCTTTGTTAAAACACAAGATTATAAGAACAAATAAAATACTGTACATAAAAGTACTCTGAGCTCTCCAAAAGCAACAAAGGGACTTTATAGAAATAGAAGATGGAAGTATTATTATTCAGTCATCAGGCATGAAAAACTTGCTAAAAAATAAATACACGTTGAAGGAGAGGAATATGGCACTTGTATGTGCACATACACATATATGCATGGTTGTACATGTGTGTATATAAAAACAGATAGACTGTATTGTATAGTATTACAAAGTTTAAAATCATTAAAAAATTGCAAAGTATAAAAATTGGGGACAAATTGTGAAAGGAAAATTATGTATTTATATCCACGTATCTGTCCACCTCCCACTCTCCCTCCCCACAAAATAATCTGAAAGAATTTTTTTAACCTTAGCATAATTTTCTAACATTTCCCCATTTTTATTATGCTTTCACTTGCACTGCTGTTATTACCTTGCTTTGAGAGTGGCTCCAGAGAAAGCTGAGAACTTGAACTTTAAAATTCTGTAAAATCAACAAAAAAAAAGGGATTAAATCTTTGTCAAGAAAGACAGAAAGTCAACATACAAATCACTAATAATTACTACTACTACTACTACTACTACTACTACTAATCACTTATATAACAGATCATTCACGTGTGTGGATATGTGTGTACACACAGTGTACACGACAACACAGATAGAATTGAGGTGAATAAATGTTTCTGAACCAATGATTTATCTTCTTTTTAAAATTATATTGATCTCTTTTGCTTTTAGATTACTTTCATATCCAAATAGAACCCTCCATTACCCCATCTAGTGAGTCAACCCCATGACATTTTTTTTTTTGCAGGGCAGTGAGGGTTAAGTGACTTGCCCAGGGTCACACAGCTAGTAAGTGTCAAGTGTCTGAGGCCAAATTTGAACTCAGGTCCTCCTGAATCTAGAACCGGTGCTTTATCCACTGTACCACCCAACTGTCCCAAAAGATTTTTTTTTCAAAGAAAAAAGTCCCATGAAATCAACCAACATAGGACTAAGTCTGAAAAGATATGCAATTAGAACTATGATTTCATCTGTCCAGAAAACTCCCAGTGTGGAATTTCCTTTCACTGTTACAGATCTACAACTTTCAGTCTCAAAGAGCTGCCTAAGGCACTAAAAAGTTTACTGACTTGCCCAATACAGAATGTATCAAAGGAAGGACTTAAACCGAGACCTTTCAGGCTTAGGGAACACAAACATACGCAAAGTTACAAAAGTTCAATTATTGTAAAGGGGGAATAAATCTCAGTTTGTATTTCTGGACTGCCATTCCCAATGGTTAGACTCTTTTTCTGCCAATCTCTGCCTGTTCATATCCTACCCATTCTAAAAACTCACCTCCTCCAAGAAGTCTTGCTTATCTAATCTCAGGCCATTTTTACTTATTCTTTTGATCATTTTCTAATTTGTACTGTATTTATCTCTGGATGTTTCATTGTCCTTATTAGGCTGCAAACTCCTTGAAGACAGTGACTCTATCTTATCCTTTATCTCACTCAACAAATAGTAAGCATTTATAAGTGTATTAAATTTGTTGAAATGAATAGTTAGAATGATGTCATCAAGCTGTCATAAACAGAATCTCAAAAACAAGTCCAATCTATCATTAGAATATAAACTCAGGGGCAGCGAGGTGGTGCAGTGGATAAAGCACTGGCCCTGGATTCGGGAGTACCTGAGTTCAAATCCGAGCCTCAGACACTTGACACTTACTAGCTCTGTGACCCAGGCAAGTCACTTAACCCCCACTGCCCTGCAAAAACAAACAAACAAAAAAGAATATAAGCTCACTGTAGGTAGGAATTGTTTCCTTTTTGTGTACTTTTATCTCTAGAGCCTGGCGTATTGCCTGGCACAGAGTAGGTGGTTAATAAATACTTTTCTGATTGATTTAGCATGTGGAAAACAAATGCAGTGACATAAAAAATTTGTCAACTATAGCTTTTTTTAAAAAATGTGTAAGGAGAATTACCCACCAATGTCCAAGTTCATCTTCCTCCATGAAGCCCTTCCTGATGCCCACTCTTAACCTAAATCATATGTGATCTCTCCCACCTCTGAATATTTTGCTGATACTCCTCTTATGGTACCAATCACATTCAATCTTGCATTACAGCATACCTAAATATACTGTGCACATTTTATTTCTCCTAGTGACCAAGAGATTAAGAGGAGTGTCCCATAGAGGACAGGGGGTGAGGTTTGAAGTAAAAAAGACCTGCCTCTCGGGCAGCTAGGTAGCACAGTGGATAGAGCACCGGCCCTGGAGTCAGGAGTACCTGAGTTCAAATCTAGCCTCAGACACTTAACACTTACTAGCTGTGTGACCTTGGGCAAGTCACTTAACCCCAATTGCCTCACTAAAAAAAAAAATTTAATTTAATTTAAAAAAAAGACCTATCTCTGACAGACATCAGCTATGTGACCTCGGGCTAATAACTCACCTCTTAGTGATCTAGACAACTCTCAAAGTTATAAGATATGCACTTACCATCTTATATTCATGAAAGGAATTTACACACTAGGAGTTGTCTATGCCAATAAAATCAAAGATCTGAACAAAAAATAAAAATATAAACAAGATTCTAAGCTCTTTGAGAGGAACCTACATATTTTTGCATCCCCCACAGAACCTAGCATAGTATCTTGCACATAGCACACAATAAATACATAGCAAATGAGTATCAAAAGAATGAATGAATGAAATTGTAAGCATTTAAGATACCCGTTGATCATAAGAACACTGGCTTAATAGTCAATCTCAACTTCAAGTCATCACTGTTTATCTTACAACTGACAAAATAATCTCAACAGGAGGCAGAAATCATGAAAAAATTCAAAGATCATAGGAATCAGACATTTAGAGAAAGAAATTACTATCTTTCTAATGTATTTATAAACTCTGAAGCCATCTAGTACAACCTCCTCATTTAAGAATTGAGAAAACTCAGGCTCACGCTTTAGCTTGTTCAAATAATAAGACTGCCATATGTTTTTATAATGTTTATAATTTTCAAAATGTTTTACAAAAATTAGCTCATTTGAGTCTCATCACAACTTTGTTGAGTAGGCAAGGCAGGTATTATTATCCCCATCAAATCATGGTAGGGTAAATTTAGAAAAGAGAGCAGGGGAACCACTTATACAGAAAAAGAGAAAAAATTCTAAAGTATGCCAACATGGTAACTAAGAGCAAAGCAATGGGATAGACTTATTTCAACAGCAATTTTCCTTGGGGCCAAATCAGGTTCCTCAATGTTTATATGGACTATAATCAATAGACTACAAATTGATAAGGTCCCAAGTGCTGATAAAATTTACACCAAGAGAAAATTCACAATGTTGGAGGAACACACATTAGAAACACTGAATGCTGAAAGTCACTTTACATATGTCTCATTAAAACTGATCAACTACAAATGTAAAGATGCAATTTTCAGCTTCATAGAAGGAAAGCAAACAGCCGGCCTCCTTCTCTTTTTTCTTAAAAGTATGATTTTCTTCAATTCAACAACAATTTAACAAACATCTGTTAAGTAGTTACACTGAGAAAGGCACTGGGGAAGATATAAGATTTAGATAAGTTAGAATACCTTCGTGCAATCTAGGAGGAGGACCAGGTAAAAACAATACACAATCACATGGTAAGTGCATTAGAGAGGCACAAAGTGCATTTCTTCTCTGCAATCCTGCAATGACAACCTGACAACTTACAGAATAAGGAATTTGAACTGAACCATGCATGAGGCAGACAGATATGAAAGGACAAAGTGTGGCTTTGAGGAAGTCATTGAGCTGCTCAGGGCTGGAGTAACTTTGTAAATTAAAAGTGGCTTTCTCAAAGGAGAGGTAACTTGGTGTAGTAGATACAGTTCTTCCTCTGACACAGATTGGCTGTGTGGTCCCCAGCAAGCCATTTAAACAGTCAGTGCTCTAAACAACTCCCTAAGAGGCAAATGGGGTGCTACCCAGCACAGGGGGAGGAAATTTCTTCACCTGGGAGATCCTTGTACTCACAAGATCTCAGGTCTAGTCAGCAATCTTGACAGGTTGTGCTCTGAATGATACCTAAGGAACTCTCCAGCTCTAAGGTCCTAAGAATGGCACTAATACACAATCAGAATTGGAGAACTTCACTCACAAATTGATACAACTGGGCATAAGGGTTAAAGACCTAGATGAGAGCCATAGAAGACCTGTGTTTGAATTCCATTTAAAATACTAGCAGCATCGCCCTGGGTGAGTCACTTGGGCTCTCTGAGCTTCACACATTGAAAAGAGGATGATGATGAAACCTACTTTACAGGGTTATAGGAGCATCAAATTGGAAACCTTAAAGTGCTATAGAAAAGGGACTGTTTTTTTCAACTGGCATTAAACTAGGTCTTAAGAGTCAAAAGTATGAGCATGAAAAGAAATCCACAGCACCTTTTATGTTCACTTAGGACAAATATCTTTTTTTCTTTCCTCTTTAATATCCGGAGCTTAATAAACATCAAATGGATTGAATGAGCATTTCCATATATTATATTATATTATAGAACATATTATATCATAGAACATAAGGAATGAATTACTCTCCTGGTTCTGTAACTCTAAATCTCTCTAGGTTTCTCTGAAACCATTCCTTTCATCATTTCTTATGGCACAGTAATATTCTACTGTATTCATAGATCATAATTTGTTCAGTCAATGCCCAATGGATATTCCCTTAGCTTCCAATTCTTTACCACTATAAAAAGAGTGACTATAAATATTTTTGGTGATATGCGCCTTTTTTATTCTTTCTTTGATGTCTTTGGGTTATATAGCCTTAGTAGAAGCATTGCTGGGTCAAAAGATAAGCACATCTATCTATCAATAAACATTTCTTAAATACCTACTATGTGCCAGGCACTGTGTTATGTGATAGGGATACCAAAAAAATTAAAAATAAAAAGGGAAAAGACAGTCCCTGAGGTTAAGGAACTCACAATCTAATGGGGGAGATAACAAGCAAACAAATATGTACAAACAAGAAATACACAGCATAAGAAGTAAATAATTAAAAGAAGCTTCCTGTAGTTGGGGCTTAAAGGATGTTGTTGTTTGTCTTTTCTTCTCAAAGAGGACCATGACATAGGGAGGTGATGTCATGCCTTGCACTGAACTGGATTTAAGTAAGGGAGGGCTGCACCAGTCTCACTCTCTCCTCCAGAGCTATCTGGATCCAGTGGCAAGATATATATCAGGACCAAGGGAGATGGCCCTGGATGTTTAAGGGAATTGGGGTTAAGTGGACTTAATGAGGGTCTTTATTTCATGAATAAAGATGGATATAAATAAGTGAAAAAATGTGAATTCCTCCAAGTTAGGCTGAACTATTCTAATTAAAGTAACAATACTATATAAATGCATGTATTTCTCAATCAAATTATCAAATGATTTCTTTGTAAAGCTTAGGAAAAAATAACCACATAAATCTTGAGGAACAAAAAGTCAAGAAGGTCAAGGGAAATAATGAAAAAAGTAAGAAAGAAAGAGATCTATAGCAGGGTACAGTTAAGAATAGTCTGAAGCGTGATTTGAATTCGGGTCTTCTTGACTCCAGTGCCAGTGCTCTATCCACTGTGCCACCTAGCTGCCCCAAAAGGAAGGCAGTAGGTAAAGATGAGGAAACTAAGGTGGTTCAGTGGATAGAACATGGGAGCTGCTGTCAGAAAGATCCGAATTCAAATCTAACCTCAAAATTTTACTAGCTGCATGAATGACCCTGGACAAGTCACTTAACCTCTGCCTTAACCTCTGTAAAATGGGAATCATGATAGCACCTACTCCCCAGGGTTCAAATAAGATATCTGTAAAGTACTTAGCTCAGAGTCTGGCACACAGTAACAATTTAATAAATATTTAAGTTAAAAAATGTAATAAATGTTCCCTCCTTTCCCTACTGGAAGGTGAATTAACTCCTCAATGGCAGAGACTACATTTATCCTGAACACAGCAAATACTCAGTATGTCAGCTGAATTGTAAGAACTTCCTGAGTTGACCAAAATGCCAGCCCCACTCCTAGCCATTGGCCTCACTTAGTAGACATAGTTCTAAATTGCTTACCAGAATAACTAGAAAAATTAATTCACAGCTCTACCAACAATGCACAAGTGTACCTGTTTTTTCACAACTCCTACAACATTTGTCACTTCCCTTTTCCATCACCTTTGACAAAGGGTATTGGGTGGAACTTCAAAGTTGCTTTAAATTTGCATTTCTTGGGAAGCTAGGTGGCACAGTAGATAATGCGCTGGCCCTGGATTCAGGAGGACCTGAGTTCAAATCCAGCCTCAGACACTTGACACTTACTAGTTGTGTGACCCTGGGCAAGTCACTTAACCCTCACTGCCCCACCCCCCAAAAATTGCATTTCTCTCATTAGTGGTTTGGAGTGTTTTTTCATGCTGATGTTTACAACTAGGACATCTTCCTTTAAAAACTTCCTTTTCATACCGTTAGATTGATAATCTACTGGAGAATTGTTGATTTTCTTGTAAATTTGAATCAGTTTTTTATAAATCTTGGAAATGAGACTTTATCATTGTATCTTCCATTCCACTGTTTGGCTTCTATTTTTTAATCAGTACTAAATAGTTTTGATGACTACTACTTGGTAGTATAGTTGGCAATCTGATCCTGTTATAGATCCCTTTCTTACTTTTTTCATTATTTCCTTGACCTTCTTGACTTTTTGTTCCTCAAGATTTAAGTAGTTATTTTTTCCTAAGCATTACAAAGAAATCATTTGATCATTTGATTGATAAGGTACTAAATACATACATTTAGATAGTATTATTATTTTAATTAGATTAGCTCAGCTGAACTTGGAGGAATTCACATTTTATATCCATCTTTATTTCTGCAAGAAGTATTTTATAGTTATATTCACATAGGTAGCATTTAGAGAGTACTTTAATATTTGCCAAGCACTTTACATAGGTTATCTCATTTGAGCCTAATAACAACCCAATGAAGAATGTGATATATTATTCCCATTTCACAGATGAGGATATTTGAGGCCGATAAGGGTAAAATAATTAGTGTCTGAGGCAAGATTCAAATTCAGGTCTTCTTAACTCCAAGTTCAGCCTTCTATACACTAGGCCACCTAGCTTCTTCTACATGTCTTTTTTTTTTAATTAATTAATTTTTTAAATCGGAATTTTATTTTCCAAAATATATGTAAAAACAAATTTTAAGATCAATTTTTTAAAACTTTGTATTCCAACTTCTCTTCCTCTCTCCTTCCCACCCCCAACCCACAAGAACTCAAGCAATTCAAAATAAGTTATACATGAGTAGTCATGGAAAAATTCCCATATTAGCTAGCTGTAAGAGAAAACAGTCAAAATCAAGGAATTGTCAAAGAGGAAAAGAAAAAAATTTTTTTAAAAATGTGTTTCCATCTGTTTTCAGATACTATCAGTTCTTTCTCTGCAGATGGGCTGCAATCTTCATAAATCCTTCAGCGATATATTGGATCATTGCCTTGCTGAAAATAACCACATGCTTCCCAGCAGATCATCCCCCACTATTGCTGTTATTTTGTATACAGTACATTTCATTCTGTTTCAGTTCATGTAGGTCTTTCCAGGTTTTTCTGATAGTATCCTGTTCATCATAACTTGTATATAGTACCTTAAGCTTGACAGAGTTTTCTTCATAATAGCCCAGCAAAGTAGGTACCATACGTTTTGACATTATAATCAATCATCATAACTATTTCCCTCCATCCCACTCCTTTCCCATGACATTTACTCTATCTTCTTTTTACCTGTTCCTTCTCAAAAGTGTTTTACTTCTGACTATTCTCTCCCCAGCTCTGCACTCCCTTTTTTCACCCTTCCTTCCTTATCCTCCTCCCCTCCTACTTTCCTGCAGGGTTAAATAGATTGCTCCTCCCAATTGGGTATGAATGCTATTCCCTCCATGAGACCACTCCAATGAGATCAAAGTCCCTGAGCTAATCCCATGTTCTAAATTTTTCTTCTTCCCTCCCTCCTCAACCCTCCCTATGAGATCAAGCAATTCAATATGTCATACTGGTGCAGTAATGGAGAGCATCTTCATCTTCTTGAAAGTGTTTTGCTTTTTACTGCTCTCTCCCCCAATCTGCCCTTCCCTCCTTCCCCCCGCCCCAGGGCAAAAATATATTACTATACCTACTTGAGTATGTATGTTAGTCCTTCTTTGAGCCAATTCTGATGACATTAAGGTTCACTCCCCAACTCCTTCCCCTTCTTCTACTCTCCTCCATAAGCTTTTTTCTTATTTCCTTCATATAAACTACCTCTCCCCAGACCATCTCTCCCCTTCTCCCTACCCCAGTCTATTCCTCCTACACCTCAACCCTATTTTAAAGATGTCATCATGGGTTACTTAGGTGGCACAGTGGACAAAGCACCAGCCCTGGACCCAGGAGGCCCCAAGCCCAAATCCGGCCCCAGACATAAGATACCCGACCCTGTCTGCCCCACAAAGAACAAAACATAAAATGCTTTACAGATATCATCCCTTCATATTCAGTTCAGATCTGTGTCCTCTCTGAATTCCTTAACAGAGATAGTTCTTATGAGTTTGAAGTATTATCTTCCCATGTAGGAATGTAAACAGTTTGATCTTTTAATATCCCTCATGAAGTCTTTTTCCTGTTTACCTTTTTATGATTCTCCAGGGTCTTGTATTTGAAAGTCAAATTTTCTATTCAGTTCAGGTCTTTTCAACACAAATGCCTGAAAGACCTCTTTCTCATTGAAATTCCATTTTTGCCTCTGAAAGATTATACTCAGTTTTGCTGGATACGGGATTTTTGGCTGTAGTCCCAGTTCCTTTGCCCTCTGGAATATATCATATTCCATGCCCTCCGGTCCTTTAATGTAGAAGCTGCTAGATCTTGCTTTATCCTTATTGGAGCTCCACAGTATTTGAATTCCTTTTTTCTAGCTGCTTGCAATATTTTCTCCTTGACCTGGGAGTTCTAGAATTTGGCTATAATATTCCTTGAAGTTTTCCTTTTGGGATCTCTTTCAGGAGGTGATCGGTGGATTCTTTCAATTTCTATTTTAACTTCTGCTTCTGGAATATCAGGGCAATTTTCCCTCAAAATCTCTTGGAGGATGGTGTCTAAGCTTTTGTTTTGGTCATGGTTTTCAGGTAGTCCAATGATTTTCAAATTATCTCTCCTAGATTTATTTTCCAGGTCAGCTGTTTTTCCAAGGAGATATTTCACATTGCCCTCTATTTTTTTCATTCAATTGGATTTGCTTTACTGTGTCTTGTTTTCTCATAAGGTCACTAGCCTCCATTTGTTCCATCCTAATTCTTAGGTAGTTATTTTCATCAGACAGTTTTTTAATCTCCTTTTCCATTTGGCTTTTCAAACTGTTGACTTTTTTCTCATGACTCTCCTGCATTGTTCCCATTTCTCTTTCCATTCTTTCCTCCCTTTCTCTGCATCTTCTTTCTATTTCTCCTACTTTCTCTTCAAAGTCCCTTTTGGGAGCTTTCATGGCCTGAGACCAGTTCATATTTTTCTTGGAAGCTTTGGATGTTGGAGCTTTGACCCTGTTATTATCTTCTTCTTCTGAGGTTATATTGTGGTCTACCTTACCCCAAAGAAGTTTTCGATGGTCTTCTGCTTTCTCTGCCTACTCATTCTGGCCTACTATTTCTTGGCTTTTAACTCCTTCTTAAAGTGAGGCACTGCTTTCAGGACATGCTGTTTGAGCTACAGCATGTCTCCAGGGGATGATCAGGCTTCTTCTCAGCCTGCTTGGCCTCGCTTTTATTTGATTTTAAATTATCCAATGGCGGGGTGGGGGTGGGTGGGGGTGGGGCTGCTTCTCGGCTCAATTCCTGTTCCCAGCTTCAGAGGGTCCCAGGTGTTTTGGTTTAATTTGAGGGGGGGCAGGTTTTAATCTCACCTGGCCTGTTCTCTGTTGCAAAGATAACCTCAAGCCTACTTACTAAACAACCAACCAGCAAAGCTTTCTGTGGTGTGGTTTTTAGCTTTGATGAGCCTGCTCCCCTGCTCCCTTCCCCCACCTAGGCCGCCCGAGGCTCAGGATTTCTTCCTGGTTGCCCACTGGAGTGGGACAGTTGAATCCTTCCCCCCAGTACACTGGTACCCCTACACTTCCCATCCCCCCGACCCCCTGCCAGCCGTTCAACCCAACTGCACACTCAGTTCTAGAAGACGCCAGTGCTGCAGCTGATTCAGAGGCAATGGGGCAATTTCCTCAGGTAGGTATCTGGTGTGTCGGCCTGATTGCGGGGTTAGGCTTTATTCATGGCCCAGCACGGCCCCCTGAAATCTATCTATAGCTAGAGAAAACTCTCAGCCCATGTTTTTGTGTGTTTTTCTCCTCTAAGGGTTCTTTTATTGCTATTTTTGGGGTGATTGTATCAGGAGCTCAGGGCATTTAATGTCTTTCCTCTGACATCTTGGCTCTGCCAAGTCCCTCTACGTGTCTTAATAGGTTGGGTCCCTAATATTTTATATAATCTGTAGCTATCTTGAATGAAATTTCTTTCTATTTCTTCTTGATTGCTTTTATTGTTAATATATCTTGTTACTTTGCTGGTTATTAACTATATCAAGTAATTTTTAGCTATCTGTATAAAGTAATAATTTTGTTTCCTCTTTGCCTGGCCTTATTTTTTCAATTTCTTTTTCTTATCTTATTATTATAGTAAGAATTTCTAACACTATGTCTAAAATAATAGTGGAAATAACAAACACCCTTCCTTTACCCTTGTTCTTACTGGAAACCTCTCAAATTTGTATATAATTACATATAATTCTAGGTCTTTATTTTAAATAGCTACAAACTGCCATATTAAGTGAGAGCACATTGACAAATCTATATTATTGTGCCATATTCTATAAAGAATTAATCTATTAGAAACAAATCTTCCCTTTTATATTATCTATAACATGTAAGATACAACATAAAGAACCCTAATGGGCAGAGATTACAGACAACAAAAATATATTAAATACCAAGTGAAACAAACAAAAGTTTTCGTTCTTAAAATTTTTCATTGAGTTAAAAGAAAAAAAGGAAGGTAGGTGAAAAGAAAAAGAAGATGGCATGTAGAAACAGACATATATGTAGGCTTTTTATAGCACAGCATAGAATAAAATGTGCTGGCTTAGAATCAGGAAGAACAGGGGTCCTGTGAGCTTCATTTACCTCATCTGTAAAACAGGGATGATGATGATAATAAGTACCATTCCACAGGGTTATCATGAAGTTCAAATGTGATAATGTATACAAAGCATTTTACAAACTTTAACATGTCCCAAAAATGTTATTTCTATTACTACTTTATCCTCTTTTAGCCGTCTATGAATTTTATAGAGAGGTACCTTCTATTTCCTACCAAATGTTTCAGCTGCCTGCATAAACAGGATGGGAGCAATTACTTAAATTCCTACTCTCCAGTAAAAAAAAAAACTGTTACCAACTAAGTAAGCACAGCAATACAGGAAAAATACACACACATGGAGGCCCTAAATTATTAGGCAAAGCAGCTCTGCTTTCCATGATGCCTTTAGGAATTATTCTTTAGAATTCAAACACTTACAAGATGAATTTAAATTATTAGCAAAAGTTTTATGTACCAGATTATTTTAAAAACTATTTAGGGCTTCTTTTCTCTATAAAAAGATTGGCTTTGTTGCATTGATAATATTACTTGGCAGTTAAAGTACAAGACAAAGACACCAGTTTTCCTTTGCATATGTTGAAGATCCTGGATGAATGCAGCTGAAAAAGTGTCATATATTTCAGGCTCCATAGGGTACAAACCCAAAATACTATTTGTTGAAGAAGGGAGGAAAAAGTGACTGTATCAAAAGTTGTGACCATACCATATAACCACCCCCACAAAAAAGGAAAGGACTCGGGGTGGGGGGGGGAGCGGTGTCCCAAAAACATACCTCATATTCAGCTGTGTTCACTGTCAGTGACGGAACTAGAGCAAACAGTTCGCTTAGTGTTTTTAATATAAGAGGTCGTGTGTCACAACTTAGCTTTGGAGAGAGAGCACTCCATGTGGAACGAATGCAAACAACCTAGAAAAGGGAGGAAAAGAGACTCATTAACAAGAATAATATCAACTCAACAAGAAAACCACGTAACTGGCAGACTTTTCTGAAAAGATAAAAGGTCAAGACTCCCAAACAGGGATGTGATAAATTAGCAAGAACCTGAATATAGAGTAAACCAATAGAAACTGTGAACAGGTCAATATGGACTCGGGTGGGTGGGGAGAGGTGGAGGAAGGTTTGTTACTATCCTAGTCACTATGGGACCAAGGGAATCTGTGCCTGTGTCTGTCTATCTCCCTCCCCACCCCACCCTGCCACAATCAACTGCACATTATCTCCATTGGATCCCAAAATTATTCTGTAGGACAGGGGTAGAGGGAAGCGGTACTGTCCCGTCCCTAAAGTCACACTTTCCTATTTCCCCATTTTTTTTCCTGTTCAGTTAAGGTGCCACTCCTTGACTTGACATTTGTATTATGAATAGATCTCTCAAAGTATGTTGACATTTCAAAATTGCTTTTGAATGCCCTCTTATCAGAGGAACCTAAGAAGTAGACTGTAAACTATTAATCTGGAAGACATCCAAGTTTGACATCAGAGCTTCAGCCCCCTCACTATAGTATCCATAAAAGTGAGTCCCCTCAGCAACTAGTGCCTCTTCCCCCTGAAATTACCTAGTATTTATTTACATGCATATTTTAAAACCTATCAATCATAGTTTTTAAATGTTGTTTTGCCCAATAGAATGCAAGTTCCTTGATGACAGGGACAACTTCATTTTTTTTTTCTTTGAATAACCAGCACTTAGCATAGTGCCTAGGTTATATTGAGAATTTTTTTTTTTAGTGAGGCAATTGGGGTTAAGTGACTTGCCCAGGGTCACACAGCTAGTAAGTGTTAAGTGTCTGAGGCCGGATTTGAACTCAGGTCCTCCTGACTCCAGGGCCGGTACTCTATCCACTGCGCCACCTAGCTGCCCCTATATTGAGAATTTAATACAACTTATTGACTCCAATATAATTTGTTGACTGACTGACTGAGGGTTTTTACCCAAAGTGCCATAGGCCAAATTTGTTACTATGTAGTTGAGCCCCTAACAGTAGAAAAGAAGATATCCAATCACAGAGATCTGGGGGGTGGTAGGCTGGGGGAGTTGGATTAGAAACTGATTTACCCATCACTAGCCAAAAAACAACCATGAGGTTGAGTCATAGAGGAGATCTCATGTTAGACACAATAGGGAACTGAGAAAAGAACTTTTATTGGATACACACTTAGGGGTGCTGAAATAATACCACTGGAGCTAGTCTACCAGCAGAAAAAGGTTTCAGACAACAGGAAAAAAAGCTGAAGGAAGCACTCAAAAACATCATCAAGGAGATAGGATATGAGAATAATTTATATTTGTGGACTATAAGTGACTGGAATTTACAAATGAGAGTAGCTCATTTATCCCTATTGTCTGAGGATTCTATTTTAGCATTATTTAGTTTATTTTTAATTAATTTTTAAAATTCTGAATTTAACATGGACCAAATAAAACTAACATTTCCATATTTAATGGAAAATGATGAGTATACATGAATCCACAAATATATTTGTTACCAAGGTTTTCTGTTGTTGTTTATTGATGACTATTGGTTTGTTTATTGTTTGGGGGTTTTCTTCCCCCTTATATACAAGATATTTCCCAATACCCCATCTTACTGTCATCCCAAAGAAAAAGAGGTAAGCAGGGGCAGCTAGATAGAGCACCGGCCCTGGAGTCAGGAGGACCTGAAGTTCAAATCTGGCCTCAGATACTTAACACTTACTAGCTGTGTGACCCTGGGCAAGTCACTTAACCCCAATTGCCTCACTAAAAAAAAAAAAAGAAAAAGAGGTAAGCAAAACCAACAAAAGAGAAAACAGGTCTAACAATTTGTACAATGGTCTATACCAGTAGTCCTCCGCATCTCTATCAAATGGACACAAAACTGGTAACTACTGTGATAAAATAATGGGATTTTGCAGATACTCAAAGACCCACCTGGAGATTAATCTAGACTTATTGAATCAAGTGAGAGTGATTAACTGCTGATTAGCCTACTTCAAGTTAACTGGATTGTAATCACACCTTGAGAACACTTTCAGAACCAATGGATTTGGATGATGCCAACCAATCAGCTTGAAGCAGTGTGTAAGGACCGCCTCTGTTCCAGAACTATAAAAAGCTTCCACAGTTAGCTTGCTGGATAGTTCCTGATTAAAGCAGTCCTGGAGGAGGACTTGAGGAAGAACCCAACCAGGCTGGAACTCTATGCGAGATAGGCTTTTTCTTAACTCTCTGAACTCCTTGTGAACACCTGTATGCTTTAATAAATGTTTAATGCCCAAAGACTGGTGCTGAAGCTTCTAATTTAAGGCGGCCACAATTTAGATTTTGAACATCACACTACCTTCCATTTGAGTTCAACTGACCATTGATATTATTTTCATTTACAATAATGTAGTCATTGTGCATGGTTTTTTTTCTTGGTATTGCTTTCTTTGACCTGCATCAGTTCATACAAGTCTCCCAATGTTTCTGTGAATTGTTTGGGTTTTTAAATACAATTACCATCTAAAATAGAGAACCACATATATAAGCACATATAAGGGGAGCTAATGTCATTATTCTGGTTTTCTCATATTGTTTAAAGTAAAAAAAAAATCAAAAAGTCCCTAAAATATATATATAGGGTCTTATCTATTTTGACTGACACAAAATTACGATTAATCTGAATGTTCACACGGAGGGTTTTTTATAGGAGGATTTTTTCCCCCGACTTGTGATTTCTTTCTCCAGATGCCAAATTAGTTTTATAAGAAAAGCAGCCTCCTCTAAAATAAAGCAGATTGTTACAAATATACAACAAAACAGCAGTTTAAAATGACAAGCTCACTAAAGAGACTGTCTGCCTCAACCAATGGAGAAAAAAGGATTCCCAAAATAAGCAATGTTTTTGCCAGTAATACTTGAGCTCTAAGTATGGCTTTGTTCCTTTGAAGAGGAGCAGATAGCTATCTTTTTCTTCATTGACAATCAAAGCTATTTCGAGAAATTCATCAGAACAGCTTAATTTTTTGTCCCAGTGCTTCTTCAAACAAAGTAAAAGCTTTATTAAAAGATTTGACATGGGAAAGTGGTTCTTTACTGGGGGAGAAAACTTATTTGCACTTTTTATGACATCAAATGAAATTTCTTTCACAATTCAGAGACTTAAGTCCCCAATACCTTTCTAGCCTGACTTCATACTTTTCTCCATCCAAACTGCCATACTATCTGTCCATCAAAAGTGCATGGGGCTGGAGCAGCTAGGTGGTACAGTGGATAAAGCACCCGCCCTGGATTCAGGAGGACCTGAGTTCAAATTCAGCCTCAGACACTTGACACTTACTAACTGTGTGACCCTGGGCAAGTCACTTAACCCTCAGTGCCCTATCCCCCCAAAAAACCTGTATGGGGCTCTCCTGTTTATACGCCTTTGTTCAAACTGTTCCCCTTCGCCTGAGATGTCCTTCTTCTTTCTCCTCAGAAGCTGAATTTTTACCCATCCTTTTAAAAAGATATACTCATGTGGTGAAATCCAGGAACGAGAGAAAAGAAGCATGATAGAGAACACTAATTTTTGTGGGGTTTTGGGGGGTTTTTTTGGTGCAGGGCAATGAGGGGTAAGTGACTTGCCCAGGGTCACACAGTTAGTAAGTGTCAAGTGTCTGAGGCCAGATTTGAACTCAGGTCTTCCTGAATCCAGGGTCAGTGCTTTATCCACTGTGCCACCTAGTTCCCCCTGAGAACACTAATTTGAAGAGCAAGAGTGAGAGAAACATTTTGAAAGAAGATTGTAATGGGAACATACTATAGACTACTAAGAAAATAAGAAAACAGACAAGGAGTCTGGGAAACAGATTACAAATCTGCCATAGAGGCATGATAGGAGATCTTCAGTTTTGAGCTCTCTTTGTCAGGAAAGCCACACATTGAGGTCCATGAAACCTTGGATTTTAGGGGGATTCTCTGAATGTGGATGGAAAAAAAATTCTATGTTTATTTCAAATACATTTGGTTGTCTTTGTAATCCCATTTTATTTTATGATTTTAAAATTATTCTGAGAAGGGGTCCATAGGTTTCACCAGACTGCCAAAGGGGTATGAGTCACACACAAAAAGGTTAAGAAACCCTGCTTTAAAAGATGGAGACAATTCTAGACTTTAATATGACCAAGGATCAGAACTGTTGGGGGTTTGGGGAATAAATGACCATCTAACTTTAACTTTAACATTTTGGGCGGGGTTCAGGGCAATGGGGGTTAAGTGACTTGCCTAGGGTCACCCAACTAGTAAATGTTAAGTGTCTGAAGCTGGATTTGAACTCAGGTCCTCCTGAATCCAGGGCCGGTGCTTTATCCACTGTACCATCTATCTGCCCCCTAACTTTAACATTTCTTAAAGAGTAGGAGGAAAGTTTGATAGTCTGACATGCACCATGGGTACCACAAAATTTCTATTCATTGGGGAATGACTACAACTTTGGTACATGAATGGAATGAAATATTACCGCACCGTAAGAAATAACTAAATGACACGTGGGAAGTCTTACATGAACTCATGCAGAGTGAAAGTAAACAGAACTAGGAAAACAAGATACATGATGACTGCAAATGGGAAGAACAATGAAAGGAAACTAAATGCTGTGTTAAGTATAATAATAACTAAGCTTAGACCTGGAGAAAAGAGCTAAGAAAATATGCCTCCCTTCCCTCTTTGTGAGAGATTGGATAGGGGTGGGGGAAGAGGAGGAGGCGATGGATGCGGAATAGTGCATATACTATCAGATGCAATTTATTGATTGGCTTTACTGAACTATCTTTTTTTTCTTCTTTCTCTTACAACTTTATAAGGGATAGATCCCTGGGTAGGGAAGGCAGAGAGTTATCTTTAGGAAGAAAAAAGAAAAAGACGTGAATGGGTTACAAACCGTATCACCCACAGGGTGTGACCTGACCTATCACCATTTCAAAGTAAAAGTTATTATAATCCACTATGGAGGTATTCTAGCAATGTTGGGTTTTTTGAAAAGGTCATGTATTTTTATTTCCATCTCTATGTTTTATTCAAATTTATCATGACAGTTACAGATTATTTAAATCAAGAGAATAATCAATATAATCTTTTTCTGGTTTGGGTTTATCAAAGTTTCTCTTTTATTCTGTCTCTGAAAACATGCTCATTGAAAGAGAAAGGAAAATAAACTCTAAATCACACAGTCATAACATACCTGAAAAATCAAGAAAAGGATCAATACTCAAGAAGTTGGATTGATAGCAACCTGGATAGCAACATGGGAGGCAATTAGATGGCTCAGTGGCTAGAGCACTGGGCCTGTCAGGAAGGCCTGAGTTCAAATCCAGCTTCAGATACTTACTAGTTGTGTGACCCTGGGCAAGTCACTTAACATCTGTTTGCCTTAATTTACTGGAGAAGGAAATGGCAAACCATTCCAGTACCTTTACCAAGAAAATTCCATGGACAGTATGATCCATAGGGTCACCAAGCATCAGACATAACTGAATACAACAACAACAGGACATAAGAAGTATTTGGAAGGCTGTGATCAAATAATTTTTATGGGTTAATTAATCATTTGGAACAGAAGGCATATTCATTGAGCTTGCAGCTGAGCACGTGGGTACACTACCAACCAGAAAGCCAGGATTTGAATTCAACTCAAACTGCAAAAGTAGTCAAAAATATACAGAATTAAATTCAGGAAAGGATAGAATACTTGGGGAAGAAAAGCAAACTATGCAATTGTAAGAAAGACTAAGATTTGTCACATAGAAGCATATAAGAAAAAGATCAGGGGCAGCTAGATGGCGCAGTGGATAGAGCACCGGCCCTGGAGTCAGGAGGACCTGAATTCAAATCCGGCCTCAGACACTTAACACTCACTAGTTGTGTGACCCTGGGCAAGTCACTTAACCCCAATTGCCTCACTAAAAAAAAAAAAAAGAAAAAGATCAAGGATTCCAGATGGATTGAAAATTTGAAAAGAATGAACAAGGTAGTATGGCAATTTTTAAATTTTAAAGATAATACTAGGATGTGATACTGCCAAATATAGTAACTACTTATACTTTCAAATTACTGATAAGTATGTAGTAGTGGGTAGAGTGCTAAATTTAGAATCAGAAGGACCCAGGTTCAAATTCCCTCTGAAATTTACTAGGTGTGCATAAGAAAGTTCATTAACTTCTCTAATACTGAGGCAACTCTTGAAGACTTAGCTACTAAATTACAGATGGTTTATAATCAGCACAGGGAAATGAATTCCCTTCAATAGAATCACAGCTCCAAGATATATAACAAATAATTACTAGCCCTTTATACTTGTAAAATGCTCAGCACAGTGACAAACAGCACATAATAAACAATAAATGCTTGTTGCCCTTCCTCACCCTTCCTAGTCCTCCTTAAGATTAGTGCCTTTCCTTTAAAATTATCTCCAGGTTATACTGCTTATTTCTTTTATTTCTGCCTATGTCACTGTTTTCATGTTGTCTTCCTCTATTAGAACGTGAGCTTCTTCAGAGGAGGAAGAGGGACTTTGCTTCTCAAGCATTAACATGATGCCTGGCATATAGCAAGTGCTTAATTAATGCTAGCTGACTTGACTTGATAAGACTGTCAGTCAACAAGTATTGATAAACTAGTATCGCAGAATTATATTCAGTTCTGAACTGTCCAATTAAAACCTATGTGAAGAAGAGAGTTCATGAATTCTAGGATTAGAAAATAAGAACTGTGAGTTTACTGGATCATTTGCCCTAAAAAAGCAGAAAGAGGTGATGTTAAAAGGATCATTAAGAACTCCTACACTAATTCTGTGCAAGAGCACAATAAATACTTTGGGAGGATACGATATTAATGTTGAAATGTTTGAAAGGTTGTCATGTAGCAAAGGCATTAGACTCATTATACTTGTTTCCATAAAAAAGAACTTGAATAACTGGGAGAAAGTCATAAGAAAGTAGATAGGAGGAAGTCAATATAAGGAAGATGAGACATTGGAGGTAAAAATCTTTCACACAGAGTCTGTAGGATCACTTCTAGGGAATTGTGTTTTGTTTTCTTTGGGGTTTTTTTGTAATAATAATAATAATAATAATAATAATAATAATAATAATAAATTGGTAAAGAGTGACCAAAAAGGGGGAGGGAGGTTCATGTCTGTGACAGGCTGAACTAGATGACCTCTGAGGTCCCTTTTGAATCTGTATAAATTCCTTAACTACTGAATCCTTTCCCCCACAAAAATGGCAAAACCATTGCCAAAAGAACAGTTTTTTATATCAATGTACAATTGTCAGCAATGGTGCATGAAGACTTTTGGCTCTCCTTGCATTTTTAGTATGAGGGTCATAGAAGTACCAGGTGTTAGGAAGCAGAATGGTACAAAGGAAAGAAGACTTCAGTTTTGTCACTTTCTCTTCATAGGACCTTGGGCTAATCCTTTCATCTTTCTACATCTCAGTTTCCTCATCTATTTAATGAGGGGGCTGGGCTACTATGACCTCCCAGGTACCTTCCAACTCTAAAACTATGAACCTGTGGTCTTTGGTCCTGATGTGAATGGAAGGTCTCCTCTCAGCACCATTCAAATTACACTCCTCTGGACCTGTTTTGAGGATTCAGGTCTCAATTCCCCTTCCCTCTGGCAAACAAAAATCACATGGTTCAAGTACCCCTGAGCATCTCTCAACCAGGTCCTCTCCCGGGACGATCGAAGGAATGTCCCTGTGTCATCTTCCCATTACCTAAGAACTCAAAAGAATAATTATGGAAATTAGGGTTAAGAATACTGCATTCTGGTTAGCTAACTTTCACACATAGATTACAACCCTTAAGTAATCAGCCAGTGATGAACATGGGGAGGGCCCATTTCATGTTAGGGACTAGGGATTAAAATGGGGCCTGCAAACCCTCACTCTCTGCACTTACTGGCTATAGCACTTATTTGTACATGTCCATTCTCGTGAGAATGAAAACAAATGAGCCTTTGATACATTGCCGCTGAGTTCCAGAGAATTACTGAGCAGGGGTCATTTTCCTCTCACCCAGCCTAATAAAATCTCCAAGCACCCCCCTACCCAGCAGTTAAAGATGTAAAATTTCTCTCCTCCAGTCTTCCATCCACGTCCCACATCCCCCCATGAAAAGATGCAGATTTCCTAATCTCAGTACAGGGAGCAGTAGATTACATCGATCTACTTTACATGATCTGGCAATGCTTCAGCAAAGAGCTCCATGCAGGAGAGTGTATTTTTCATCTGTGCTGCATTCTACACAGACTCATTATCAATTTTCATCAGATACCTTTGTATTATGCACTAAAATGACAATAGTAAGACTATGGAGAAAATATTCTTCAATGTGGAAATGTCTAGAGTCCATAGGTCTGTAGGCTATAGTCTCCAATGACTCCCAAATCATATGTAATTTTAAATGCTACTTCAAAGACTGAAAATCTATTACAATTAGTAAAAATGCCACAAAATCACGCCTCCAAAAAACGATTTACAATCCACAAAGCCAACCTGCTGATAACTTTTTTTTCAGCTGACATGAAATTAAAAGCAAAGCAACCAGAATCTCCACCAGCAACAAGAATCCAATACTATCTATCAAAGCTTTAAAAAGAGCTGAAGGGATTGTTATGAACCTATTCCATAAAGGGATTGTTATGAATTCCATTCCATTGAGGAATATACTTTAGTGCCATTTTATATTGAAAAATCAGCATGCTGTGTATCAAAAGTAATTGCTGAATTAAGCAGTCACTTCATTGGCCCCGAAAACACTTTAGAGAGCAATTTTAAATTGTAAAAATGAAGCTTTTAGGAATGCCTATTGAGTTAAGTCCATTTTACGAACAGGCAGCTCCACGAATATACTTCTAGTATAACCAGTGTTGACGGCTACCGAACCTTAACCTGATTATATGTTTGATGAAAATGACCCTTCTCCTCCCCTACCTAACCACCAGCACAAAGAGAATTTTAGGAGGCAAAACTGATCAATTTTCCTTCCTGGACAAAGGCAGAATCAGTCTCTTAGACTGGAATAAGTTATACAAAGCTAGAAAAAGATCAGTACTATAATAAGAGGTCTAACTCCATAGAAACAAGTGAAGTCCTGCTGAAGAGAATCTTAGGCTCATAGGACCATCAGATTTAAAATTGGAAGGAACCTGGAAATTATCTAAATCCAATTCTTTCATTTTGCAAATGAGGAAAACTGGAGGACAGAGTGGTTAAGTGCCCTTCCCAAGGTCACAGGTAGTAACAGGAAAGCTAAAACTATTCACCTAAGCAAAGGAAAAAGTGAATAGCTGAAAGAGAAAAGAATATTCAGGTAAACCATCTCAGGAATCACCACGGCCATCCAACCATCCTGGAAAGTGAACAAATGATAACCAATCCTAAAATAAGCTTCAATGGAATATCCAAAGGAGCAGTGCTTAAAGACAGCTCACTAATCAATCAGATTGACCAACTGCTTGACTGATGGCTGGAAAAATCTTGATAATGAATAGAATTTCTCTATAGAACCTCAATACTTAGAGACCATAGAGCCCAAATACTATAATGTATAGGAGAAAACTAGGGAGCATAAAGATAAATGGACTAGCTCAAAACTATAAAGCTAGTTAATGGTAGGGTTAGGATTAGAATCCAAGTCTCCTGTTGCCCAAATATGATTTGGGAAGAAAAAGAGTCCATCTACATTGAACAATTAAGCTAAAAAGGTAGGGTTTTTAAAAAATTTTACTTCAAAAGTAAAAAGGACAGAAAAGATAAGATCTACTATAGCTTTTTATAATTATAATTATTATTATTAAAGAGATAAAAGAGTACTTGCTAGGCATTTAAAGACTAAAAAGAAGATAGTTTAAGAATCACTATGCAGTTGGACAAACTATTGATAAAGCACATCACTGGCAAAGTAAAACAATGTAAGCTCACTTAATACCTCCTTAGAAATGACCATGCATCATAACTATGTATACTACACTACATTTTATTCTTTCATGAAAAGACCACATTATCCACGTATTATGAGAGACAAAGCCATAGGAATAATGTTTTTAGATGCATTTCAAGAATCATGATGATAGTAAGTAGAACACCACCATGAATTTACCTAGGAGTTCAAGGATAGGTAGGCATCTCAAACTCAACATGTACAAAATGGTACTATTCATATTTCTTCCCAAACCACCCCTCTTTTAAAGATCTCCATTTCTATTGATGACTAAGTTCACAATCTTAGATGCTATTCCTTCTCTTTCAAATCCCACAAGTAATCAGTTGCCAAGCTTCACTGATTCTACTTTTAGGTCTCTTACATTTGTCCTGTTGACTCCACTCATAGCCTGTACACTAGTTCATGACCGCATCAACTCTGGCCTGGACAACTGCAATGGTCTGTTAATTGGCTTTCCTGCTTCTAGTCCTCCCCAATCCATTCTCCACATAGCTATCAAATTGATATTCTTAAAATAGAGTGTCTCTAACCAAAAAAAATTTAAAATCCCTGACCTGGATTTTAAGGCTTTCCACAATCTGGCTCCCACATAACTTTCTAGTCTAATTTCATATTATTTCCTTTCATGCCCAGTCTTTGATGATAAAAATGGCCTGTAAACTATTCCTAACACATATCATTAAACCCTCCACCTTCATGTTTTTACGTGAATAGTCCCCCATGTTGAAGATACATTTTCTCCTAAATTCAGTCTCTTGGATCCTGAAGATGGTTTATGAGGTCAGATTTTTCCTATTCCCTCTCTACCCAGTTTTTTTGTTTTTTTGTTTGTTTGGTGAGGCAGTTGGGATTAAGTGACTTGCCCAGGGTCACACAGCTAGTAAATGTTAAGCATCTGAGGCTAGATTTGAACTCAGGTCCTCCTGACTCCAGGGCCGGTGCTCTATCCACTACGCCACCTAGCTGCCCCTCTACCCAGTTTTCAATATTCTCTTCTTCATTAAATTACTTTGTATATATTCTATACATGATGTATATATTAAATCCATTTAATGAACCCATATATAATGTAAGCTCTTGGAGGGCAGGAACTATTTTATTTTTGCATCTCCAGCATCTAACACAAAACCTGGACACAGTACAAGCTCAATAACTATTTGCTGAATTGAAAGTTCAACTGAAACTAAGGTTAACCATTAAATTTGTGTCTTAAGCAATTAGACAAACAGCAAGGGAATTCATGTAAGGGAAAGGGAGAAGATGCATGCCAGCATAACAGGAGGGTTTGATTCTGATAGGTTAATAGAGGAGTATTAATGATATTACCATGAAATGAAGTATAACAAGACCTGGGTTTGAATCCCATCTCTGTTCCTTATTTGAATGTGTGGCCCTAGGCAAGTCATTTAATGTCTTTGAGTCTTAATCTCATGATCTGTAAAATAAAGAATATCAATATCTATAGTACCTACATGGGGTGGTTTTGAGGATCAAATGAAATGTGTGTAAAATGCTTTGTAAACTTAAAAGCATCATTTATAATGTCAGCTATGACTATCGTGTAAGAGTAAGGTGATATTTAGTTCTTGTCGCAATAAAGTTTTTCTACGCATACCCTACTTAACATATTAACTTTTTCCACAAACAAGTAACTCGAGGCAAAACAAAGTGGAAGTGGGAGAGAGCAGTTAGACTCAGATTAGTGTTATGTAGGCGACACACTTCAAGAGTTTTAAAAGAGACTGCAACCTCCTGGAGAGGAGGGACTATCTTCTTTATCCATATCTCCAACACTTGGCAGTACTTGACACACAATTAGGACTTAAATGCTTTTTCATTCATTCATTCATTCATTCATTCATTCATTCATTCATTCAAACTACTTTAAATAATACTTTAAAAATAAGATTAAATTGGGGAGGGAGGGAGAGAAATCTGAAATTGGAAAGCTTGTATAAACAAAAGTTGAGAATTATCTTTACATGTAACAGGAAAAAATAAAATACTTTATTAAAAAAATAAGATTAAATTTGGAAGATATGAAACAAACCAATAAGTAAGTGTTGATAGATGGCTCCCTGCTGTCATAGTCATCCCAGCTCTTGGAGGGCAGGAACTATCTTTTACTTTTCTTTTTATCCTTAGCACTTAAGACTGTGCCTGGCACAGAGTAGGTGTTTAACAAATGCTTAGTGACTCTCAGCTATGGTCTAGGAGCCAACCTGGGCCTTGACAGCTTGCACTGCTATTTCCAGACAGAACAAGACCAGGAATTATTGGGCCTTGGATAAATTTAGTTGGGCAGGATTTGGTGATGATGAGTACAGAGCACAGTCTGTTCTTAACTGGCACAGAAAACTGGCCAGGTGGTGGTCTACCTCCCCAAAAGGTGAGCCCTTGATCCTCACATATGAACTGTCATCCCCTGGCAGGAAGAGGGGCAGGGGAGGCATTAGGTCATGCGGCACACCAGTGGAGGAGAAAAAAGTGGCTACATAGTTATCAGTCCAACAAGAATAAAGACCCCATAAGATTTCTGTGGAAAATAAGAATAAAGAAGTTGGCTATCTTTCCAAGGAATGTACTCAAAACATGATAGAAAGCCTCCCAAGACTGGTCAAGTTTAAAGACCCCTGTATGGATAGACATAGGAACAAATGATACTTTGAGAAGGATCTTAGGAAGCTTTGCAAGGGATTATGAAATCCTGGGCAAGAAACAAAAGGCCTTATGGGTGCAGGTGGTATCTGCATCATGACTGCTGACTGAAGTTAAGGGTTTCAGAATAGAAAGAACGATTTCAGAAGAGAACAGCTGGTTGAGCAGATGGTGCCTGAGAATGGGATTTGAATTTTTGAACCAGGGCTTAAAATATAGGAATGATGGGCTTTTAGCCAGCTATGGAATATGCCTAACAAGGATGAGTAAAATTTTATTTGCCTGGACTCTTGTGAATCTAATCAAGAGGGCTTTAAAATGAAAAAGAGAAGGAAGAAAACAGCTGCCGTATGTCTACCTGCCAAACCAGAAACAGCAGGCATTAGCAGGTGCATCCTACACCAATGCACATTCAACTTGTGAGGTCATCAGTACAGGCCCCTAAGACACAACTCTTCTATGACGTAGAATGTGTTCAAAAGTTCCTATAGCGGAAAATCGCACCACCTTGCAACCAATATGATGATGAGCCTCTCTAAACTTAGCGAAGCTGACAGTCAGATGATAAACATATGGCTCATCACTGTGCCTAAAGTCAAAGCCATTTCAGGTCAGGAGGACCTGCCGCAGCTTATGCTCTGTGAGAAATAACATTTGAGAAGCCATGAATAGCTCCATTCCAGAACTGGACACAAGAAGAGCACCCATATGGAGGAATAGTAATTCACAGGAGACAAGAGCCAAGAAGAAAGTTGAGCCCAAGCCTTCAGATGAATAGACATAAATGAATAAAGTGATAATCATCATAATCACATTTATAAAGTGCTTTATGGTCTGCAAAGTGCTTTACATATATTAACTCATTTGATCGTCACAGTGACCCCTTACTTGATATAAATTTATCTATGACCTTGATGCCTGGACCATTAGAATAAAAAGCTCCCTGTCAGGAGGGATTGTTTCATTCACTACATTTACATTCATACACCTAGCAAAGTGTGTGGCACACAAATCATACTTAAGGAAACATCTGCTGATTGACTAAGTTTCCATCATTTTTGGATTCCCTCGGGGTTTTCTTGTGGCCCAATTGCTCCCACAGGGAAATTCTAAAAGCATTCTTAAAAAAAAAAAATTAATTCTCTCTCTCTCTCTGGAGATGTTTAAATGAAGTATGATGCTGTATATGGAGACCACTAGGAACCTTCAAGGTCCTTTCTAAGCTTATAATTCTCAGAAAGAACTGGAAATCTTGATACAAGGGGGAAAATTGTTTTGTGCAAGAATCACTGACTACAGAAACATTTTATTCTGAAAACTGATCACTGTGGGACAAAACCCTAGGTCTTCAAAGGCTACAGAAGAGGGATTTGTAAACTCTGTAAGGTTCTAAGCGGGGAAGCTGGGAAGTCGTGAACGTATAGCCCTGTTTATTACAAACTGGCCTGCCATCCAAGGAAAAGCAAAGTGGCTCATCACCAGTTTGGTCAATAAGTGATCAATTCTTTGACCATGGAAATACATGAAACAGGGCAAAAACAAAATGGCCTTTACATATGTGCAACTCCCCTCTGTTTCATTTATGATTGTATGACTATCAGTAAAATACTAGAAGAAGTGGGGCAGCTAGGTGGCACAGTGGATAAAGCACCAGCCCTGGATTCAGGAGGACCTGAGTTCAAATCCGGGCTCCAACACTTGACACTTACTAGCTGTGTGACCCTGGACAAGTCATTTAACCCCAATTGCCCCAAAAGAAAAAAGGAAAATAAAGCTTTCTATTTAAAAAAAATACTAGAAGAAGTGAACAAGATTGTATATAGTTAGCATTGAACAGAGGCTTTTTTTTTTCCATTCATGTATTCATTCATATCAATACTGACCAGGCTCTGCCCCTTATTACCTTTATGACCTTGAACAAGTTACTCAACCACTCTGGGCTTCAGTTGCCATCTATAAAAACAAGGGGCTTGGATTACATGGCCTCAGAAATATTTTCCAATAAGTCTGGATTTAGGATCCTATGACACTTTTAATAAAATGAGTACCTGAAAATATTCAGAACCTGAAGAGAAGAATAGCTCATGGAGTTTTTCTTGGGAAAGATAAATAAAAGCATGAGATTTATGTAGATAATCACAGTTCATTTACCAATATATGCTGTTGAGGAAGAAGTAAAGAAATTCTATGAATAACTTGACAAGATCCTTCAGAAGAAAAGCTAATCACATCCAGTTCTTTCAAACCATGTGTCCATTCCCCTTGCTATCCTTGGCTACCCTCCACATTTCCTAAAACATTGTATGTAGAACTGAACCTAATATCCCAAGTCTAAAAAGAGCAGCATAGATATAGACATAGATATAAATATAGATATAAGGAAAATCACTTCCCTCATTCATGACATTATGATCTTTTTACCACAGCCTGATACGTTTTGGAGGTTTTTAAACTGTACTGCTGACTGATATTGAATTTACTCTAAGACCAAGAAGATCATTGTTGTATAAAGTACTGTTATTATAGTTATTCACATTGCACTTATAAAGGCAATTTTTAAAATTCAAGGATAGAACATCACAATTAAACTTATTAAATTTCATTTTTTTTTACTTTTTCCCATTTAAAACTAAGTTTTATAGAGGCATCTTGTTTTTTAAAACACTATATTTGTCACTACTATTCCTCCCATCCTTTCCCTCAGGCCATCTCACATAACAGCATTTAAAAAAAAATAACAAAAACATAAAATGGGGAAAAAACAAGATAACTGATCGGTACAACAACAAAGTCTGAAAATAATTGCAGCATATAACATTTTGGGGGCCTCCTACCTCAGCAAATGGGTGGTGTGAGAGTGAGGTCTCATTTCTCTTTTTTCAAGACATGCTGGTTCTTTATAATATTGCAGTGTTCATTTTTCTGCATCAGTTCATATAGATCTTTCTACAGTTCTCTGTATTTATTACATTCATCATTTCTTTCAGCAAAGTAATAGTTCATTACACTGATTTACCATAAATTGTTTAGCCATTCTTCAATCAATGGATATTTATTTTGCTTTCTATTCTTTGTTGTCATGTAAATACTATAAAGGTTGTTATAAATATTTTGCTGCTCTAAATACTTTAGTATATATGGGGAATATTAGTCAATATTAAATGCCTTCTATATACCAAGCACTGTGCTAAATGTGGGGGATACAAATACCAAAGGGGGGGAATGGGAGGAAGAGAGAGAAAGAAGAGTCTCTGCCCTTAAAGATCTTTCAGTCTAGTGGGAGGAAATGACATACAAAAGGAAACTGAAAAGTTGGAGTTAAGGTAAGGAGAAGGGTACCAGACCCAGATATAAGAGTATATCTGTGTATATGTATATGTGTGTGTGTGTATACGCACACACATATACATATATCTATATACATATACACATATTCATATACATACACATACACAAATGGAGCATAAGAGAGGTAGATAGAAAAGAAAGTGAATGAAGTTTCTCACATCTGATACCAAATGAATTATATTAAGAAAACTTCCTACAGTTCCTTCAAGTTTTTTGATATAAGTATTTACTTTGAAACAACTAATGTTCAAAGATGACCCAAACAGCCTAGGTACTCTAGCTAAGAATAATGAAATATTTATTTATATTTATATATTTTGTTTCCCTCGACAGCACGTAAGCTTCCTCAAGACAGGGACTGTTTTTGTTTGCTTTCTTAATTTGTGTTCCCAGTGCCTTGCAAAGTTCCTGGTATATAAGAGGTGCTTGATAAATGTTTGCTGCTTAATTTACTCCTATTTTTCTTGCCTCCTTTCCTGTTTCCTCTTTCTTTGCTAGTTGACATTATTAAATAACCAATTTAAAAGATGTCACATGTACTAGCTGACTCAAAACTAAACTCATGGCCTTTTCCTTTATTAACTTCAGTGAGGAATCACTTCACTGGTAGTGCCATTTTCCCCTCACCCTCCTTTTTTTCTTCTACCTTCTACAATGTAGCACTCTTATTTCAAAAGAATTCTACAAACTACAGCGAGTTTCAGCATTTGACATGGCTGCACTAACCAGCACAAAACCTTACACATATTAGGTGTCTATTCTGGGTGGTCTTTCATTAGCCTGTGCCTTATTTTGATAGCTGTGACCCACCTCACAGCTCAAGGTGCTACTGGTGCATATAAATTTCTACCTACAGAGGAAAGGATAAGCAATAGACCAAACCTCTACATTTATTACTTATTATATACTGAAACTTTAAGTGTAAATCACAATTTAGGAAGTCTCCTTTTCTAAGTAAAAAAGGAATATTTGCTTGTGTCTTAAGTTAATAGCTTTCTTTGAAGCATAGACACTGGTAAATGTTAGCATTTGCATGCTGAGTTTAAAATGTTTGGGGTAATATTTGTAAAATCCTTTCCCCCTCTCACCCGAAGCTTTTTTCCAAGTAATTATTTTAATTTTTTTAAATGTTATTAATGTTCTTTTTAAAATGTCTATTACTCACTAAAGGCCCTCCTATCTCCTCACTCCAAGTAGAGGTACTCCCTTGTATATATGTATATATGTATGTCAAGCCAAATAAAATAAACATTGGTCACATTTGAGAATGCATGCCTTATTTTGTAACCCTAAACCATCACACCTCTCTGCCAAGAGGTAAGAAGCTATTTTACTATCAGTCTTTTGAAGTCATGACTGGTTGCTACTTCAGTCAGATTTCTGGGGTCTTTCAAAGTTGTTTCCCCTCTCATCATTATTGTGGTCACCATGTAAATTATTTTCCTGATTCTACTCATTTCACTCTGCATCAGTTCATACAAATCTTTCTATATTTCACCGAATCTGTCAAATCCATCATCTCTTAGAGTACAAAAAATCCTTTATATTCATATATACAATTGGTTCAGACATTTCACAATTATGGGCACTTATCTTGATTCCAATTCTTTGCTATAATAAGTGCTGCTATATTCCTGTACATATCTTGCAAGTCATTCACAGGAGAATTAGTAGCACCTAAGCTGAGCAATCTACCCAGAGTAAAATAACAGCTGTCTCCCAATATCACTAACTATATGTAATTCACAGGCAATGGATGTAAACACATCCATCACAGTTTTCTTCCCAAGTAAAAGCAAACTGCAGATGAACATCAGTCTTAAATGCAACTGAATGTAATCCAAGGTCAAATTGCTGCATGAAATAATCATGAATTCAGAAAAGACTGACCATGACCTCAAATACTGGTGCCCTGACCAATTAAAGTTTCTAAATATTTAAGGCCAGTTGAAAAATGGGTCTAATTATAAGAAGGCAAAGCAGAAGAGGTTTTTTTCTCCATATGTGACAATACTTGCGCCTCAGACTGCATTGCAGTAGATTTGTCTCACTACTCACAAAGATGCTGGTGCTATGATAGGCATGTTGAAGTCTGGTGGAGGGCCAGGAATGCTAAAGAAACACAAGGAGCATGCTTCATAATAGGAAGTGCCAGTACTTATCACCTACACAACACACAACATCCTCCTAAACTGTCTGGCTCTAACATATACCTCAATAAACTCCAATGGAATATGCACCTAAGTTGTGTGTTAGATGTCGCTATGTGTTAAACATCACATGCTCAATATTTAACACTTAGCTTGCCATTTAGAGAGTATTTAGTACTAAATGTCAAGGAGAAACTGAACACCTCTCCAACTCTTAGATTCATGAAGCCAAAGCAGGATCCATTAAAGGTTTCATTTTGTTGCTGTTGTTCAGTAGTTTTAGTCATGTCTGACTCTTTGTATCCCTACATTAGGTTTTCTTGGCAGAGATACTGGGAGTGTTTGCCATTTCCTTCTCTAACTTATTTTACAGATGAGGAACTGAAAATAAATAAATAAATGAATGAATAGATTAATTAATTAATTAAAAATTGGGGGGGATGGGACAGATGAGGAATTGAGACAAACAGGGTTAAGTGACTTGCCCAGAGTCACAGAACTACTAAGCATCTGAGACCAAATTTGAACTTAGATCTTCCTGACTCCAGGCCTGATGTTCTGTCACCTAGCTGCACAAAGGTTTTGTTTAGTTTTGCTTTCCCCCTATAACTTCACTGAACTAGTTACCTCTTCCTCTATTCAATAAACTCCAAGGGCTCCCTAACACATCTAGAGTCCAATATAAATCCCACTATTTAGCTTTTAAAATCCTTCACAACCAGGCTCCAAGCCTTTCCTAAGCCAAACTACTACTCTGCACTTATTTGTCTTTATTCTCTTTATATTTGTTTTGGATATATAGAGTGGGCCAAAAGTCATGGTTTTAATAACTTTCTGAAAAACATTTTTTCTTTGTTTTTTTTGCCATTTACAAGATTTGACATTTCACACATAATGTATATTAATTTCATATATATATATATGTGTATATATATGTATATGCATATGTGTGTGTGTGTGTGTATATATATGTGGAGAGAGAGAGAGAGAGAGAGAGAGAGAGAGAGAGAGAGAGAGAGAGAGAGAGAGAGAGAGAGAGAGAGAACATGATGTTATGGCACTGTAAATGAAAAATGAAGGAGTTACCAAATCCTGAAACCACTTTGTGACTTTTGGTACACCCTGTACTTACAAATGACTTTATTTTCTCCCTCAGTTAGAATGTAAGCTCCCCGAAAGTAGTGATTGCTTCATTTACTGTATTTGTATCCACAGGATTTATCAAAATATCTGGCACAGAGATGGAGCTTGGGAAATGTTTATTGATCGGCTGATTGACTAAGTTTACATCTACCCTTGATTTCCTCAGCCTTTTTCTGATAGTTCAGTTGCTTGAACAGGATAGTTTTGAAGGCATTCTTCAGAAAACAATGCTGATTCATTCATATTCTCATTCTCTCTCTCCTCTCTTCTCTCTCTCTCTCACATCATGTTATACATGGAGACATCTATGAGTCCTGCAGGTTCCATCTAACTGTGTGATTCTAAGACAGAAAGAGGTAAATGATATCCTTACTCTCTCCATAACAAGGGAATTTGTCATACTGTACCAAGAGGTTTCTTTTATTGGTGTGGTTTTTTGTTAGATGCCATATTTGCCCTCCGAAGATTAAAAATGCCTGCCAGTAATGACACAGAGGATCTCATTAGGGTAAGGAGAGACTAATTTGAATTTCTCCATCTGTCCCAATGGAGTTACACAGCTATGGTCCCATAAAAGAGGCCAGCCATGGAAGGCCATGACACAGGGTTCTTTGACAAAATTAACCAAGCCTCAAGTTGTTCTCCTCACCCCCCCATGCCCCACCCCCACCCATTGTTTTTACTAAAGTTGTAGCAGATCTGGCAGCTATACCTAAAAAAAACTGGCATTGAGGTAGCAAACAAATCATTTCCAAGAGCACCCAGATTATACCCATAATCCTGTCTTCTTCAGGCAGTAAGGTCCCCTTGAGTAACAGCCTAATTCTTCTTATGCCAAGGAACTCATGCTATTTCCCAAAAGAGCAACTTCAGGTCCCTATACTCTGTCAGTGCTAGAGATATTATGCTGTTGACTTGAGAGGATCCCCAAACCAGCAAAATACCTTTCACACAGCATCAATCAAAAAATATTTATTAAGTATCTCAATATGCCAGGTATTGTACTAGGCACATACAACACAAAAAAATGAAACAACTTATGCTTCTGAGGAGCTTACATTGTAATGGGGAAGACAATGATTACATATAAAAAAATATACAGTGTAAACATAAAGTGAATAAATACAAATATGTAAAAGTAGTTAAAAGACAAGGTGCTTGGTAGAGAGGGTACTAATTGATCAGGTGGATCAGGAAAGACAGTGAAAAACAGTGACCAAACTGAGTTTTAAAGGCAGAGAGGGCCTATATGCATCAAAAAGAAGGAAGGAGATGGGAGACTGGCCGGGGGAAAGTCACAAGTGTTATGTGTGAGGAACAGAGAAGAAGGCTGGTGTGGCTAGATTGATTCTGGTGTTGTATTTTGTCTCCTTAATCAGAATGTGAGCTCAGCAACAGCAGGGATCCCCTCTTTTTTGCCTTTATATCTCCAGAGCTCAGAACACAGTAAGTGATTAATAAATGCTTGTTGAATGAATGACTGGTTGGCTCAATTAATCACATAAACTTTCTAGATGTAGGAATGAAACTGGAGTCAGATGAGACCTAGGTTCAAATCCCATGCTGTGCATACATTATCTAGATCCAGGGGCATGGGCAAATCACTTCAACTCTCAACAGAGGTTGCGTCATCCATAAAATAGGTATGATGCAACCTGTTGTACCTATTTCCTGGGATTTTTGTTAAGATCAAATGAGATATAAAATGCTTTCTAAACCTTCAAGCTAAGATAAATAAAATATAAAGATTAAGTATCAACTATTATTATCACTAAAATGAGTAAAATCACCTTAAACATGTAGAGATCTTAGAAAACTGGCTCTCTAATCTACCTACAAAGATAAATTCACAGACTCTTGAACTCTTCTGAAACTCTGCCTACATACAGAACCAGTCATTTTCTTAAGAGTAGAGGGAATGTGGTTTTCTCTGGTACAGAATATTTTTTTATTCCCTACCTCTGTGTGTGGCAGGAAAGTCTATGACCACAGGTAGAGGAAACTTTTGCATTAAGAAATAAATTAATTTATTAACACATACTCAAGAAAAACTTGCTGAGATGCTATGGGTTAGTTTCCATAAATAAGACATGTTTGCTTCGTTTTGTGTTTGGCATTTAGGGCAAGTTAAAGGAAATGGCAATTCTGCTACAAGGGCAGCTAGAATTAGACTGCAAGCTTCTTGAGAAAACAAGCTGTCTTTTGCCTTTCTTTGGATCCCCAGAGCTTACTTAGCACAAGGCCTGTGTTAGCCTTCTCTTCTAAACCTCCATCTTTTTAGTATTTGTACAGCATCCTCAGGAGAGTTATTTCTTTGTGGTTTATTCTGCCACTTTTCAGCACATAGGAAGTGTTCTGAGGGTAACCGACAGGCCTCAAACCCACTGGTGAGTTAGGGGGATGTCTGAAAACAAATCCCAAATCAGAAGATAGCAAAGAAAAAAAGATTATTAAAATGACAATTCGGCTGAAGTGTGGCACAATAAACCACAAGTAAATAAATACTCAGAGAATGCAATACAAATAAATACTAAGAAGATGGAGGCTTAGAGGAGAAAATTATTAGTCTTACAATTCAAAGGTAAAAATCATCTGTGTACATCAATTCCTGTTGTTTAAGGCTGAAGGTTAACTATGCTCCACAAACTACTAAACTTCAAGTTAAAAAACTATTGTCGCGGGGGAAGCCAAGTGGCACAATGGATAAAACACTGGCCCTGGATTCAGGAGGACCTGAGTTCAAATCTGGCCTCAGACACTTGACACTAGCTGTGTGACCGTGGGCAAGTCACTTAACCCTCATTGCCCCTCAAACACACACACACACACACACACACACACACACACACACACACAAAACCTATTGTCAGAGCAGCTAGGTGGTGCAGTGGATAAAGCACCGGTTCTAGATTCAGGAGGACCTGAGTTCAAATTCGGCCTCAGACACTTGACACTTACTAGCTGTGTGATCCTGGGCAAGTCACTTAACCCTCACTGCCACCCCCCCCCAAAAAAAAGAACTTAGGTTTTGGGGCAGCTAGGTGGTGCAGTGGATAGAGCACCAGCCCTGGAGTCAGGAGGACCTGAGTTCAAATCCAGCCTCAGACACTTAACACTTACTAGCTCTGTGACCCTGGGCAAGTCACTTAACCCCAATTGCCTCACTTAACAACAAAAAACAAAAACCTATTGTCTCTTCACAGCTAAAAGTTTTTTGCAAAGTTAGGAAAGGGGGAAAGAAAGAAAAAAGAGGACATAAATACTGACTTTTCATTTCTGTGTTATTGATACAAACTATGTTTTACATAGTTGGCTTATGTTGTATCCCTAATTCTAGTATGAGCCTTTTGAGGGCAAAAACTGTTTTAGCTTGTTATGTATTTCCACCACTCAACAGTGTCTAACACACAGAAGGGGATTAATAAATACTTGTTGATTTGACTTCATTTAATACAAATCAGCACTAAATAAATGCAGTAGTCTCTAACACCTCAACTAAACCTAGGAAAGTTACAGCCATTAGCATTCTGTGGGAGACATTTATTGTTCTCCTATATTTATATATTCTCTCTCTCTCACTGTGTGTGTGTGTGTGTGTGTGTGTGTGTGTGTGTGTCCCTTTATCTGCAACTTCTTTTTGACCTCTGTTTGAAAGCTAAATTTGAACTACTAAGAGCTCCTTTTACATCTGGAAGTGGGGGAAGAGAAAAGAGGCCAATTAATTTATGAAAAAGGAAGACATGAGGCTAAGTGATTAAAGGCAGATTACAGAGGTAGGAATCTTAAATTCTAATAGCTCCCAGCTATCTAAAGGGAAAGATAGTGAAAGGTCCCATTTTCTTTCCTGAAAACGAGTGAAGGTTAGCTGACTGCTCTTAAACATAATATGTTCTGAGATCCAAGAATGAGGAGAGTTAATATAATAGCTGGACACTGACTCAGAGTAAACACTGAATCTACTGCTGCTGAGCCCAAGTCACCCTCTGAATAAGCTGGAGGCCAAACGACCTGTGCCCAGAGAACACAATGCAAAAGGGCAAACCTTGGAATCACAGGCTCATGGACCATTAGAGTTGAAAGGGACCTTATGGATCATTGAGCCCAGGGGTTCCTAACCTAGGGTCTGTGAACTTGTCTTTTTTAAAAAAACAACAACATTCTGATAACTGTATTTCAATATAATTGACTCCTTTTATACTCCTCTGTGTTTTATACATTTAAAAACATCACTGTGAGTAAGAGTAGGTTTCACAAGAAATCAAATGGGTCTATGCCACATAAAAGGTGAAGAGTCCTTGGTCTCCTTATGGTCCCTTTTAGACTCTAATGAGCCTGTGATTCCAAGGTATGACCTTTGGCATTATGTTTTCCTGTCGAAGGTGGCAATCACATGGCTACTAGGTGAAGAACAAGACGTGAACCTAGGTCTTCTGAGACTAAGTCCAGAGATCTTTCTGTTCTTTAACTTTGCCTGTAACTTACATCATCTCTCCACTTCAAGTCAAGGGGTCAATTCTAAGCATAGATAGAAACAGAATTCTAAGATATCAAATTCAGGGGCCCCTGATCCTGGCAACCAAATTAAAAAAGAATAGTGAAATGTAACAAAATCACCGCAAATACAACACGGATAATGTAATTTGTGGTTTTCCAAATCAGTATACAGTAGCAGCAATCCATCTCTATTTGAATATGACACCACTGGTCTAAGAGATGCCCAAGAAGATAAAACCGGTTATCTGTCCATCTACTGATTCCTTCACCTTGGTGAATGACACACCCTGGATTCTTTCAGTCTCCTACCAACAGACCCACCTAATGATAGGGTGCAGGAGGGTATGACAGACATAGGATGGCTAAGATATGACCATTCCATTTTCCCACACAATTCTATAGTTTCTACAAAGCAGCCTAAAAAGCAGGTAAAAGACAAGGAAGTGTACTCCCACTGAAGCCCTAAACAGGAAATAAATAAAACACACTCAAAGGCCTCCTTTTGTTTCCAGGAAGCCAGACTCTTCCAGATGAAAGTCATATAATCCTGTCAACATCCTAAGCAAGTAAATTGCTCCAATGACCATTAACATCAGGTAGCAGCAGTAAGCCACTGCTCTTTAGAAAGAGAACACCTTATTTAACACCACAGGTACAATAAATCCCAGGATAGCAGTTGTTGTTACAAGGAAAAAGCAGCCCAACGTTTATGGAGGCTCAAAGAAGACATGAAAGTCCTCTCACCGAAAGAAGCTAGTTTAGGTCCACCCGAGAAATCCGTCAAGCTTTTAAACAGAAACCCAAATAAAGAATCATTCCCATGACCATAAATATGTTGTTGAGCATTGTACTTTAAGTCTACTTTAAACATCTACCTTCTTTTAAAATAAAAATAGTCTCAGATTTAAAAGATCATCGCAACTTAGGGCTCATTTATGCTACAGAGGAGCTGTGTGTTATTGCTCCTGAACGCACCTGTGCAAATGTTCCTTGGCATATTCGGTCAAAGCTCTGCTATATCCTAATTTCTAACACTTTCTTTGTGCAGCTTCTCCTTCCTCTGCCAGTGCCTACAACATGTGGTATGCATTAAAGGATTAAGTGACTTCTACTTTTGGAACTCCACCTGAGCTCTCTTTGTGGCATCAGTACATATATCACACAACATAGAGACATACATATGTGAGTGTATATGTATGTATGCATATGTCTGTATACATGAATATAAACATATATATGTAAATAAACTGTTGGGAGGGCACTGGGGGCCCAATTTTTCATCAATACATGGATGTAAGAGACATAAAATGAGTTTAAATGCCTCAGACAGTGTCACCAGACCACAAAATGCTACCCTGTCCTAGGTCTCTTTGAAGGATAAAAAGAAACTATATTGAAGGAGGTTTTATTTTTAAAAATAGGTCTATTAATTTCCTTGGTAGTACCAAAATGACACTTTCAATCAATGGTTCAAATTCCCAAACCATTTCAAAACATCAATGCAATCAAGTCTGTCGCCTTCCTTCACTGGTTCTCTCTCTTTACCCACCCACACCCCCACCTCTCCCTTCACCAGAAGAAAATCCTACACCCACATATAAACTTAAATCAATATTCTTAATTCACTGGAATAGCATAATGGCACACAATTATCATCATTTGAGTCATTACATTATTTCCAGCTCAGTGCCATTCATTCAGATGAGCATGATTTGCGGCCACAGACCCTGGCTCCTCTGATGTTAACTGGCATAATTAAAATCCTCCCAGTGTCCGTCTCCGTTTGATCTTTTAAAGAATGCCTTCAGCAAGTGATTGAGATCCGGAAACTCACTGCTGGAAACCCTGAGCAGTGTTCATGTTGACCCAGAGCACTCACACAAGCATTTTTCCATCATAAGCAGATGGTCCAATCAGATTACTGCCTAATAACCCACTGAGATAATTATTCCAGTTCAAGTACGAAAACTATTCTTGCTGCCATTCTTTAAAACCAACATAAATGTGATTTGTGCTAAAGAGTGAAACGGCCTTCCATTTAGTCAGCCATGAAGAGTGTAGCATCAAAAGTTGGGGTTCCAAAGTCACAGAGGCCACAAGGTTTGTAAGAGGGGTAAAAACTCCTCAGGGTAAAAGTGAGACATAGAGATGAAGGAAGAAAGAATTTCAGTACCTTCAACTGAAAAAAATTTTTCTATTATCAGTTTCCAGAATACCACTCAACTTTATATGACCTCACGGGTGCTTTTTTTTTAAAAATTTTTTTTTTAAGTGAGGCAATTGGGGTTAAGTGACTTGTCCAGGGTCACACAGCTAGTAAGTGTTAAGTGTCTGAGGCTGGATTTGAACTCAGGTATTCCTGACTCCAGGGCCGGTGCTCTATCCACTGCGCCACCTAGCTGCCCCCACGGGTGCTTTTTAAAGCACAAACAGGTAATTAAATAATAGTGAGAAGTCAAAGTCACCTCCCCCAACTTTTTTTATTTAACTTCCTCCAAAAGTATTTTTGTTTCTAAGCCTTGATTACGCATACAATCTTCTCTGAAAAATCCATAGGCAAGTTAGGTTCCATCTTGGGAATTCAAAGTCTTTCTCCCCCAAAACATCCACCAGTAGGTTTTCATTTTTCATGCCCGAAATGAAGATGGGGTGAGCATTTGTAAAAACAAACACATCTTAGACTAGATACTTTTTTTCTCTCTGAAGTTAAAAACAAGGATGAGGTGCAAGGTCCCAACTGAAAGTAATTCCCAAGCAATGTATAAAGGACTTAGCAACGAGATTTGAAAGGCCTTAGGAAGAGCACTTTCATGTCTCTGAAGATGAGAAGGATGGCACAGAAATTAAAACACATCCCAACTACAAATAACCTCTAGTCACAGTACAGGAGAAAAGAAAGTCCATTCTCTGTTGGATTACAAACCAGATTTAACACACAGATTTGCAAAGTCACACAAAAGGGCCACCCTCAAAGGCCCCCACAAACAAAACAAAGGCAAAAGTTTTCCAGAACGTAATAAATACTGAAGCCACAGCTGGTGACAGAAACATTACTGTATACAGCTGGGGAAACTGGCCATGTAGCAATGGATTACATTTCCATAATAAATGATTTTTATAACCCTAAAAAAGTGCCTTAACAAAAACTAGAGTTGCACTTGGCTGCTTTTTACAAGGCACTAACTCCCTTAAAACATTCTCACCCAGCCGGCGCCCCATTGAAAAATCACCCCCTGCCCCCCCATGGTGCTCTGAAGGAGACCCAAGGACAATGAAAGGGTTAGGGCAGTGTAGAAGGAATAGCGGGGTGGGGGTGGGGGTAAGAACAAGGAAAGTTACTTTCCCCCTTTTAATTCTAAAAATAAATAAATATATAAATAAAGTGAAAATAGCACTTAAAAACACACACAAACCCCTGGCACAGGGCATTTCCGGGGAAAACACTGGCTGTGACAAATGGCCTGAAGTGAACTCTTCCAGCCGGTCATGAATCCCCAGGAAATGCCCTATGCTAGATATCTATTACTCAATTATACAATGCTCTTCTTTGAAAATACAGCACACTCTTGGAACTGAGGAAGATGAAAGAGCTTTTCTTCATGATTCTGAGACGCCTATTAATTTTTCCCATTACAGAATCACAGCTGATAAAGGGGCGAAAAACAGTTCAGACCTCCAGCCATCCCAACCTCAAGCTTCTGGGAGGGCCTTCTTTGGTGTACAGAATATTTGTTTTCATCTTTTGATGTACGCGAAGATTGTTTTCTTTTTTCTTTTTGACATTTGTTTAAGGCAGTATGGCAAAGCAGATAACGAGCTGCCTCTGGTTTCAGGAAGACCTGGGTCTTAGTCCACTTTCTGACACACATTGACTATGTGACCCTGGGTAAATCATTTAACCTTTCAGGCTACTGTAAGACTTTTGGGGGCAGAGAATGTGCCCACTTGCATCAGTAGAGAGCTTCCTCACTGGAAATTATATATTAATAAAATAACAAATCACAGTTAATTTTTTTTAATTGTCTAGACTGAATTCTCCATTACACAACTGAAGCACAGTCATATACCTCTCCTCCCTAAGAACCCCTGCTTACAGAATCCCTTTAGAAATATCATAGCTCGATATTGGCCAAAATAAAAGCCGTTGAAATACAGGTATAAAAGCTTCAGTTTATCCATAATAGCAGATCATCCAGTTATCACAAATACTGGAGTCCACCAGGAGCGTTAGTTTAATAAAATGTTCATTGGCAGCAGAACACCCTTCCATCTTTATAGGAAGAGGCTTTTGAATGACAGGACTGACCATGAATCACCTTCAATTCTGTCATTGTAATTGTATGAAGCAGTGGTTCAAATTCATAGAAAAAAAGGAGACCCCTAAACCCCGCCTAAGGATCCCCAACAGCTGCACTTTGCCTTAGAAAACTACATATTAACATTATTCACTTTCTACAGTATTTTTATTTTGTAAAATATTTCCCAGTTACATTTTTTCTTTTTCTTTTTCTTTTTTTGTGAGGCAATTGGGGTTAAGTGACCTGCCCAGGGTCACAAAGGCAGTAAGTGTTAAGTGTCTGAGGCCGGATTTGAACTCAGGTCCTCCTGACTCCAGGGCCGGTGCTCTATCCACTGCACCATCTAGTTGTCCCTCCCAATTACATTTTAATCTGGTTCTGAAGGATAGTAGGCAGTCTCTGACACCTCTGATATACACAAATGTGCAAGAAGTATCAAAACAGAGTTTTCTGAACTTTCTGTTAAAGGCATTAACTTCTAAGAGTCTCAGACAAAGGGATCGAGGATTGAAGGGGAGACAAGAGAATAGCATATACTGGGCCGTACCTAGGCAAGGTTGTTTAGAAGGAAGGCAAAGTTTGCCTTTGGTGTTCTCCTACCTTCTCTGACAGTGCCTCCTCTTGCCTCTTTCCTGATGTCCACATACCTATTCTGTGTAACCCATTCTTATTTTCTGGGAGCTGTCCCAATCAGACCTGCTAATTAATTCATTATTAAGCAGTAATTAATGAATAATCAAACCACAGCTAACAAAAGTCGAGTCCCAGAGAAGACCTTCACTGAGTATTTTCAGGGTTGTCTTGCATACTTTTTTTTAGGTGATTAGAATTAATTAATACACAACAAGCATTTAAGTTCCACTAGAGCTATAAGAACAAGAATGAAACAGCCCCTGCCCACAAGGAGTTTACATTCAATCATGGGAGACAACATATACTTACTTACATATGGATGTGTATATGTATGTATGCATGCGTGTATTGTGTGCATGTGTGTATGTAATACAAGGAGATGGGGGTGGAGCACTAGGAGCTATGAGGATAAAAATAACACTCCATGTAGAAGGTATGCTTGAGCTGGGTTCTGAAGGAAATGAGAGAGTCTAAGAAGTAGAGAAGAGGCTAGAGTGCATTCTAGCAACAGCAGTACTCTAAAAAAGATCAGTCTAGCCAGATATCCGTGAAGGGCTGTAATTCGCAATAAGGCTTCAGAAATACGGTAGGAGCAGGCTGTGAAGAGATATCCAGTGCCATGAAAAGAAGTGAGGTGAATGGTGGAGAAGGGGGCCGATAGATGATGTTGTAGAACTAGAAATGACAAAATCTAGAAAATGACTCGATAAGTGGAATGACAGTGAGGAGTTGAGAATGATGCAGAGGTTGAGAACCTGACTGAACAAAATGTGGTATCCTCACAAGAAACAAGAAAATTCAGAAGAGGGGCGGGTCTGAGTGGGGAAAGATAATAAGGTTTTTTTTTGGACATTCTGAGTATGAATTGCCAAAATGGGACATCTGGTAGGAAATGTCCAAATACCAGTTGTTGGTGTTGATTTCTGGATTAGAAGAAAGACAAATTAGATGGCCTGTGAATTAGTAGAAATATGGATACAATGTCCTCATACTAGAGCTAAGGGGGGCAAAAACGTTTAAAACAAGGGCTTGATTTATAGATCTGAGAATCATCTTCATAGAGTTAACAGTTAAATTCCATGTGCACTGACAATGTCACCAACTGAGAGGGAGTATAAAGAGAGAAAGAAGGGAGAGTCCAAGACAAAATCTTGGAGTGCACCCAATTAGGGAGTTTGAGTGATAGCGATCCAGCAAAGGAGACTGAAAAGGAACAGTCAGGCAAGAGGAAAACCGAGTCACGAAAATGTAGAGGATTAAGTATCCATGAGGAGAGGGTAGCCAGCAGTGCCAAATGCTGCTGAGAGGTCAAGAAGAATGAGAATCGAGAAAACGCCACTAGATTTGGCAGTTAAGACACCACTAATAACCTTGGAGAAAGACGTTTCCAGTAATGGATAAAGTTGGAAATCAAATTGCAAAAAGAAAGCATGCACTTTTATTTATTTTATATTTCTTTGTTATTCACTCAATTCATTTCTGGATTTGAAGAAAGATAAATTAGAGAGGCAGTGATTTAGTCAAAATATGTGTACAATGCCCTCGCACTTGCCATGTCATTTGGGGGCTTGGTGGTTGGCTGAGAGCATGCTATAGAATGGGCAGATGAGCTTGAGCCAATTGGATGACTTCCAAGCCACCATGAAGATGTTCTAGTGTAAAAAAATCATTCTGTTCAGAGGCCCCAAAGGGATGACTAGAGGTAAACATGGGTCAAGAGAGATTTTGGAAACTCTAGCTAGGGAGAGTAATTTAGAAGTTATAAGTATCAGGCAGTTTGAGAATGGGTAGTTTTGTTTCTGTGTTTTTCCTATATTTCTAGGTGCCTCACATTGGTAGACTACTTTCTAATTTGTATCATCTTTTTTTTCCCTTAGTAAATAAATCTTAGATAAACTATTCTTGGGCATGGTTCTTCCATGCGGCAGGCAGGGGTAAGAAAGAAAGAGTGGATGCCAGACGGGTATCTAGTTGCAATAGTGGTAGAAGAAAGGGGGAAGAAGTGATTAGAAAGCAAATGCAGCCCATCTCTGAGCTCAGGAAGCCAAGTCAACCTTCGGGCAGGGAAGCCAGAGTTCCCACATCCCACACCTTGGGATCAAACCTCCCTTCCCCAACAGTGGTGATTCAGATAACTCCAAGTACCCTGATTTGCTAGGTGGCCACAGCCACTTGCATCCCTTGGATGAACAGAGAGTTACTAACTACAATCACTTTGGTAAGAGAGAAGACCACCAGGTCTTCCCATTTGGTTTCCACAACACTGCTTGTTAAACCAGATTCTACATTCTGTCCTGCCTCAAAACATCCAGACTCCTAGACACTGCCATCTGACTTAACTAGCGCACCCTCAGGAATGCTGGGCTCTGCCATTAGAACCTCAGGACCAATCACAGCACTTCATGGAACCGTCCCCTCCTATCCATGCATGTCGTCTTCCACAATTAGGATATGAGCTTCTTGAAAGCAGAAATTGTCACCCATGTTTTGTCCCCTGGTGCTTATTACACAGTGCTTGGCATATAGGAAGCATTTCATGAATGCTTTGACACTGACTTGATTGATTATAAATATGAACTGGCACAGAAAAATGAATAGAGAACATTAAAGTCCAGACTCACAAGTTGTCAGAGCTAAAACTAACCTTAGAAATGAGAGCCCAACTCCCTCATTTAATGGAGAAGAAGAGCACTGAAGCCTGAAGAGGCAAGATCAAAGAACTAGTTAGTGACAGAGCTGTAACCTGAACCCAGATCTTCTGAATCCCAGTTCCTTGCCACGACACTAAAGAATTTACAAGATGAAGAGAGACTATCCTGGGGAAAAATATGCTTAAGTAGGATAAAAGGACATTTACTTCTCATCACAACTTAGTTTCTATTTTTAACACAGTTCACTGAAAAATCTATTTTATATATCTGAGGGTCAGAAGAAAGCAATCAAGTGTTCAAGAATGGCATATAAATGGGCATTTTAAATAAAGAAGACTCAGTTTAAAACTACCCAATAAAGTAGGATAAGCTGACTCTGCTGGACCTAACATGAAATTAGACTCTTCAAGGAGTTGAGAGCAAAAATGATTTTTCAAAGCAATATAGGATTACATATAAATATTTTTAAAGGGAAAAAAAAAGGAATCCAATGCCTACTTTTAGAAGATGGCAGGGTTCCTAAGCAACATGAACTACAGTTTGGCATTCATCTATTTATTCGACAAACATTTATTGAGCACTCTACCGAGTAGAGGCGACATAATGATCAGTAAGTCCCTACTCTTAAGTAGCTTACAGATGAATCTTTCAAATAGCAAGTTCACAGAAGTCATCTAGTCCAACCCTCTCATTTGAGAGAAGGAAATAGAGATCGAAGGAGATTAAAGATGGCAACTACACCAGTGATTCAAATAATAACATAACTAATATGCCTTGGTTTTATAAAGTATGGAATGTAAGTATGGAACTTTTATATTTCCAGTCACATACACATGTCTCCTACACATAGAAAAGAACAATCAGATATGGCCATGCATGAGTCTTCTGAATCTTAAGCAGTACTGCCAACTTAAATGCTCAATGTGGCACAAGTACTCATAGCAAAAATAATCCCACGTCATAAACAAAATAAAGTTTGAGACCCACTTGTCTAGACAATGGAAATACATAAACCCATCTTCCTGATTTTTGCCCTAAAATAACTTTTTCGTGAGGCTTCTTAGGCATAATAACCAAGTAGCAAGTCGCAGTCTTCAATATGACTACAAAATAAACAATGCAAAATAAACATTGGGGAGCCGGAGGGGATTGGCAAGCTGTGTGAACAGTCTCAACATGCAAATTAAACATCTTGCATGAGAAAAATAAGGTTTTCTCATGCAATTTCAGTAAATGTCAAGGTCAACTGGAGACAGACATATCACCATGAAACATTTCCAGTGGCTTTCAAGTGACTGGAAGCATTTTGCTTGTCTCACATAGACAACACTTTCAAAATGTCATCTATAGAGAAATGCTATTGGGGGAGGGGGAAAAAAGAACAGATTATGCAGGCTTCCCTGTCACTTTATATGGCTTTGGTAAATTGCCCTGGATGAAAAATTCATAAATGGAGCTACTAATTTTCCAGGATCCCCACATACAGGTATTAAGAGCCATTTAGCTAAAAGGCCTTACAGCGATAAATGAGACAACTCTTAGAAAAGAAGCTCTTCTGCAGGCAAACAGAATCAACAGAAAACATCCTCCTATCTAGCTTTTGTTTGTTTTGTGTAACATCTGACCTGTGAAGTTAAGAGCACTAAAGTATACAGTAAAGAGTCTCACGGACAACCTTCTATAATTAGGTCCTAAGGAAATATGAAAATCAAAAGTGGCAAGAAAAGATGAAGCCATTGAAATGGAAAAGGGAGAAAAAAACAAATGAAAGACCACTGTTTTTCTCATTGGAAACTGGAAATCTTTGGTTTGGAATTTAAGGAGACAGTACTCATACTGGACAAATGGAAATTATTTCCATTCTAAATGAAATCTACCAATTCCCAAAGCAAAGCAAAAGACTGACTCTAAGAAAAGCAGAGTTTCATATTTCCCAAGCTCCAAGAAACTTTTAAATAATCTTTACTTACATTACTCACTGTACTAAGCTAGGATACCCAGAACCAGCCCTTCTGTTTGCAACGACAAACTTAGGAAGGATGTAGAGATATCACCCTTTCACCCATCATGGAGTCAGCAACTGGGCCTAAGTTTCCCTTTGAATTTCTGATTAGTGATGCTGGTAAATGATTAAGCAGTAACATTTATAGGCTTCTCTGATCTGAGCCAAGGACAAATGAGCATTCCTGCTTTGACCTCTAAGAGAATGAGAGACAAAGAGAGGAAAAGAAAGAAAAATATGGAGGGGAAAAAATTTTTTTCTGACTTGTAGACATAACTCTACTTTCAAAATGCAGAAAAATCCTATAAAAATCTGCTTTTTGTAATGTATCAATTTTATGTGTGTTGCTTATCATAATAATACTTTCTTTACAAAGTTAGGTTTATTTAATGTAATGTTTTTATCCATAAAATTTTCTTATTTAGGATGTTCTTCTGTTTTGCTTTTTCAATTTAGCAGTCCAAGATATAAAAGGAGTTACAGAGTAAAAAAAAAGTAAGGTATAGAGAGATACACACATTATTTCCAGAAACTGCTGGGAAACATTAGAAACTACACTGAACATTTCATTCTTGAAACTCACTTGGCCTTCATACAATGCTTCACACATGATATCAATTAGAGGTCAGAATAAATGGTCCCATAGAAAGTATGTTGGCTTCTGTTGAAATCATATTGGCAAAAAAATAAAAGATTAGCCCAGAATTTTACAACTCCACACACCACATTACATACAGTAGATTCACTAACACACACACACACACACAAAACGCCTTCGAGACATCAAACAATATAGGAAAACCTGCAACACTTGTACTCTGATAGGAACAGGACCCTTATTTTTTTTATGTATCTTAAGTTATCCATTACTAAACAGATCTAGAGGAATGTCAATACCAAAATTACACATTCATACAGTTAGTACAGGTAGCTCCAGGGCACAGCACTTTAGTAATTTCATTTTTTTTTTAATTTTTTAATTTTTTTGTGGAGCAATGAGGATTAAGTGACTTGCCCAGGATCACACAGCTAGTAAGTATCAAGTATCTGAGGCAGGATTTGAACTCAGGTCCTCCTGAATCCAGGGCCGGTGCTTTATCCACTGTGCCACCTAGCTGCCCCCTAGTCATTTCTAAATGATATTACAGTAAATTATGTTGCACAAAGGCCCATAAGAATCAATAAAATACATTTGTTTTAGTCACCATCCAGGGAGTTTGCCATCTAAACTAGAGAGATGCAAAGTAAGAGAAAAGATGAAAAGGCACATGATGAAAGGGATTCCATTCCATTCAAATAATAAATAACTGCTATGCTCAAATTGGTCAGCTAAGTGGCACAGTGGATAGCATGCTGGGCCCAGAGTCAGGAAGACTCATATTCCTGAATTCAAATCCAACCTCAGATACTTACTAGCTGTGTGACCCTGAGCAAATTGCTTAACCCTGTTTACTTAGTTTTCCTTATCTGTAAAATGAAATGGAGAAGGAAATGGCAAATCGCTGTAGTATCTTTGCCAAGAAAACCCCAAATGAGGTCACAAAAAGTTGGATACAACTGAACAATAAAAACGTTCAAATCACTGTGGACAAAAAGATGGACTGAGGTACAGTTCTTTCCCTCAAGTAGCTAAAACATCTAATAAGTAAGGGATATTTGACTCAGTGATACCACTCTAAGATGCATATATCTCCTCCAAAAGTCAAAGACAGAGGAAAGGGACCTATATGTATAAAAATATTGTAGTACCTTTTGCTGGAACAAAGAACTGGGAAGAAAGTTGGTGCCTATCGACTAGATTATTACTGGACAAGTTGTAGAATATGAATGATATGAACTATGATTGTGTCACGAGAAATAACAAATATGACAAATTCTGAGGAACCCTTATGAAGTGATGCAGAGTAAAATGTGAAGAACAAGGAAAACAAATTTACATGATAACAATGAAAATGTATAAGAAAACAACTTTAAAAGACCACAGAACTCTGATCAGGGCAGTGAGAAATTTCAGAAGGTTTTTCATAAAACGTGCCACCCACCTCTTAGAAAACAGAGTGGGAATTGGTGGATGGTGACAGAGATGCAGGAAAACAGCTTACCCATAAATATTTTAATCAGGATAACTTATCACTATGATAAAATTATAAACAGAAGTTCACACTCTCAAGATATACAATCCTTTTTTTCCCTTCTTTATTGATTATTACTAAGGTTTTAGTTAGTTTTAATTAAAATATTCAATCTAATGAGGGAAGAATAGGACATGAGCATGTATACAGATAACTTCTACAAAGTTGCATGTTATCAAAAATTAAAGAAAGTCAATTCTGTAAGAAGTTTTAAGAAAAACTGGAAAGGATTAGTGCAGGTTTCATGAAAGAAGGCACTCTAAAATCAGACCTTAAAGGAAAGTTTAAAAAAAAAATTTCAAAAACAGAAGAAATTGGGGAGGTCCAGTAGAGGCACTAGGGACATATTTGGCAAAAGCATAAAGACATGAAAGGACAGAGACCTATTTTAGTCTAGCTAGAACACAAAGCATTTGTAAAGGAAAATGTATGAAATAATACTGAAAAGGTCAGTGTAGGAAAGCTCTTGGGGGTCTTGGATGAAGAGATCATGGTAAACTGATTGACTGCTTCTCTGTGTTCATGGTATGTCTTGTTGGGAAAGCAGCTCTGCTAGAACATGGAGTGGAAAGGTAGTGGTGACATGTGAAAGAAATTTCCCAACAAAAGTCAAGAGTGGGTCTCTCTCAAAAACCATATTTATCTAAAGTAGATTATGTCTCGATTGCTAGAGCTCACATTCCTCAGACCTTCCTCAATACTTTCTAATTATATCAAGCTTGACTAAAGCATTTTTTCATACCTACTATGAGGGAAGAAAGTGTAGACACACCTTTGCACTTCAGTTAAGATAGTAACACCCTGTTGTCTCTGTTACATACTCCTAGGACTTAATTATTCATATTGACGATGACCCTAAAAATTTGACTTCTCAAGTCTAATGATGTCTTCTATACAACTGAATGGTCACATATGAGACCTTACAATTTCTGGCAGGAATATTATGCCTAACACCATAAAATGTAAAATTACACTGTCCAATCACAACCTTATATTCTTCCACCTAACCCATGCTCTCACAAAATATATTCTTCTTTAAGACCTCCAGTTCCTACTCACCATCCCCATTCCAAATCCATCTACTTTCTTTTTTTTTTTCTTTTCTTTTCTTTTTTTTTTTGCGGGGCAATGAGGGTTAAGTGACTTGCCCAGGGTCACAGAGCTAGTGAGTGTCAAGTGTCTAAGGCTGGATTTGAACTCAGGTCCTACTGAATGCAGGGCTGGTGCTTTATCCACTGCGCCACCTAGCTGCCCCAATCTACTTTCATATTGAGCCCAGACCCCATAGTTGGCTATTTTCATGTTATACCCTTAAAATCCTTTGCCATTCTGGACCTGCAAATCGTCAACCAAAGAAATCATCCACCATTCAACTTCTCCACTTTTGCTCCAAGGTTCCTAAGTGTCTCTCAAGAAAAATCACAATATCAATGTTGTTTCATGAATTAAAAACAGATGATCTAACCATAGCTGATCCCACCCCCCATCCTCCATCCCCAGTGATGCCTGGTAAATTTTCTGCTGTACTCTGAATATCTGCTTACCCCTTTTCCCCCACTAGCAACGTTTTAAATGTCGCCTTCTCTCTTCTGCCTCCTAATTGCTTCCCAATCCCCCACACAAGCTGATAACCTAGTTTCCTAGGTTAATGAAGAGATCAAAACTAACAGACATTCTTGGCCCTAGGCTTTTAACCCTCAAAACTTCTTAACACCATTACCCTCCTCTTTACTCTTTCTCTATGACTACATAGGAATTATCCCTTCTAAAGGTGAGGGCTAAAGTTTAATCCTTCTGCTTACAGATGTAATTCCATTCACTCTCACTATCTTTGGGACCTTGTTCCAGCAGCCATGCCCTCACTCTCATGCATTGTTAAGCTTTTCCCTCTATACTCATTCTGATCTGCCAAAAGTCGTCTTATGATCTTTTTAAGTCCATCTAACTGTCCCCCATCTATCACTCACAGCCAAACTTACAAAAAACCCCAAACAAACAAAAAACAAACCACAAAAGCCGTTTCCAGTAAATGCTTCTACTTCCACATTACTCTTTTCCCAAAATCCTTTGCCAATGAAATGTCACTCCCATTAATCCAAAGAAACCATTTTAATACAAGTTAGCCAATAAACTCCAAATCACTATACATAATGGTCATTTTTTTTCAGTCTCCATCTACTTTCATCTTTGAAGTTCTTTAAATTCTTCACTAAATTGAAGTTATTCTCCTAAATTAGACTTTCTCTTCCCTTCAAAAAGAATGTAAACCTTCCTGGTTCACTCACTTCTCTAACTGATTTTTGTCTTTTTTTGTTATTTCCTGACCTCTTAAAATGTATACTCCCCAAGGTTCTGTCCTTATCATTCTTGCCTCTTTTATATGTTTTCAAATGGCAATATCCTAAGTCTCAAAGTTTTATCTACTATCTCTCTAAGCAGATGTCTCCCAAATCTAAATCTCTAGCTTTCACTTCTACTCCAAACACATATCTCCAACTACTTAAAGGAGTTACTCCATTTTACTCCACCAGGAGTCCAAAATTGCACTTAAAATTATCTGCTCTTCTTGCCAACTTGGCTATTTCTGTTAGTCTGCTAGTATATCCACCCAATCCTATCTCCTGTGTTTATATGCTGAAGGCAATCAGTCAGTCACCTCTAAACTGGTTACACAACCATCCAAACAGTGGCTAAGTCTGGCAGATTCCATCTCTACAACATCTCTCATCAATCCATCTTTCTCTATCTCCAATGCCAGCAAATTAGCATAAGTATTGAATTACTGTCTCTATTCTATTGCATCGTCCAATCAATCCTTTTTAACTGTGCCTGAAAAAATCTTTTATTTGAATAAATCTGGTAATAAATTTGATAAATCTGATCACTCACTCAAATATCTTCACTGGATCCCTTTAGCCTGGTAAGTAAAATTCAAATTCTATTTTCCCACTACCCAAGGCTTCTGATATCTGGCAGCAACTTATATTGCTGCGGTTATCTCATATTACTTTTTTCCTGTTTATGTGTTTGTTTTTTACTACATTATAGTTAAACTAAACCATTCTCCATGTCCAAATCAGTCCATCTGAGATGCTGTCCCAACATTTTTGCTTACACTGGTATTGTTTAGAAACTCAATCCCTCACTACCCTTACCTAAGTTCCTCAAGTCTTTTTAAAAATATTTTTCATAGTCTAGGATTACACTACAATCTTTCTGAATATTTATCTCAATGAATCTTCCCTTATAACAAGACATGAAGCAAAACCCACATGATAAAGTGACCTTATCTCTTATGGTATGTACCATTCCCTAACACTCCTTAAAAATTACAAATATAATCATAAAACTCATTTACATATTATTTAGAAAGACGTGCATCTTAGCTTTAGCAATGTAGTATCAAAATCATCCTATCCTCCATGACCCTCCAAGTTCTTTTCTGTGTATTTAATTGAATCTTACTGCCGCTACTGCTGTCTTCAACTGCATAATTGTTGTTAGTGTAGTTCGGTATCTTAGTTATGCTTTCTTCATTCTGTACCACTGTATATAAATTCTAAACTTCTCTGAATTGTTCACATTTGTCATTTTTATAGCACAATAATACTATGCAATATTCATATGCCATCATTTATTCAACCAAGCCCAAATCACTGAATATACAGCAAAAAACTAGAAGCAAGTGAATACAAATATAGTGATTAATAACATTTTGGTACAGATACATATTAATATTATTGCTCAGTTTTATTAATATCTTGTTTTTGAAGGTCTGTTATTTTTTGCTGATTTAGTATGTTAATTTGTTAAATTTCTAATTTTTAAACTACGAATCCAATTCATTAATCTCTCATTAACAGAACATTCAGAGATATTAATTGACTCCTAAACTGCTTAAGCTCAAACCCATAAATATTTATATGTTGCATTAATGTTGTCATTACAGTTAATATAACTTTTATTGTTTGTATAATTTGGACTTTGACCTAAGAAATTTTAGTATTTTGTTTTTCAGGTCTCTATCTAGCCCTGTACCCATTGATTATTTTTTTTTTTGAGGCAATTAGTTAAGTGACTTGCCCAGGGTCACACAGCTAGTAAGTGTCAAGTGTCTGAGGACGGATTTGAACTCAGGTACTCCTGACTCCAGGGCCGGTGCTCTATCCACTGTACCACCTAGCTGCCCCGATTATTTATCTTATTATTTTTTATTGCGCTATAGACCCAGACCTGAACAGGGAATAGATAGACAGCAGGCTGTATTACTTGATTCTTATAATGGCCCTAAGCTTTCCTAAAAGAAATGCCTAGCTCCTTAAAATCAATATTTTTCCAGTGACAATACATAGTGACAAGTCTCTGAAGAAGTGAAGCTGATGATCATTCAAAGGGTAATGGAGAAACTGATGTAAAGGATGCCAGAAGAATTGCTGACCCCACCACCACCACCACCAAAAAAAAGATATAACTGGTTGATAGTCCATGTGCTAATTGGTAGACACATGATGCCAAGAGTATGGCAGGAAGGTGCCCGGCAGTTTCAGTAGACCTTGGTGAAGAAGTTTTGATAGGATATGTATAAGAGTTGCACAAGACATACAAGTATGGTGGAATTGTGCTCTGTACCCTGAGAGGCAATACTAACATATGAAAGGTTACTGATCATTGAATGATGCAATTATTTGTCTATAAAAGTGATGTTTACATTTTCCGAATTTCAGAATTGACATTTGTTATGCTCTAAGGCTTGGTTGCTTTTATAAACAGAAGTTAATGGTAAGGGGCAGCCAGGTGGTGCAGTGGATAGAGCACCAGCCTTGGAGTCAGGAGTACCTGAGTTCAAATCTGGCTTCAGACACTTGACGCTTACTAGCTGTGTGGCCCTGGGCAAGTCACTTAACCCCATTTGCCTCCAAAAAAAAAATTTTTTTTTTAAAGTTAATGTCAAAATAATGTAACAACATAAAGGAAAATGTAAAATACAATTTATAAAATCATATAAAGTTGGCAAAAATAGTTTTTAATAAAAACTGTATTTCAAACTACTTTAGTTCTTGCCATATACTTAAATGCAATTTATTCAGCATTCTATAGGAGTTTTCTGTTTTTCTTAATCTTTGATTTGTTGCATTGTTACTAGAGGTTTAAGTGTTCTCTTTGGATATTATTGTTTTTCTCTTTACAGCTTTTTAAAGTTCAAGGAACTTCTTTCTCTAAAATGTAGTTGCTATGCTGTTAGGCACACACACACACACACACACACACACACACATATAATATTGATGCTTTTAATTGTCATTGTTATTTAGTATATGATTAGATTTACATAGAGAGAATAGATGAATGGACAAAATGTATCACTGCTACCCTCATGATATCTGGAGGAAACTGGGAAGATCTCTAGTCCTTTAGGTAGGCACTATGTGGCTAACTTTTGGGAATACACTGAGTCACAAAGGTAATTAGGCTTAGATGGGTTGTGATCTGTATATATGAAAGTAATTCTTAAACTTCTAAGATCATATATCTATTTGAGGTATCAACTATTTATAAATGTTCTGCTTTTAAATGGAAACATTCCACACTGGTTTAAGCTCATTTGTATCCTTTGTTATTGAGAATAATATGTTTTCAGCCTTTATCCAACCAATATTTCCCTTTACAGAGTTTATACTCTATTTGTTTATCTAGACAAATTTGGATTTTTGCTAATCCAGCCAAAACTACTATTATATTGCTCTCACTATAAGGTGAAGACATTGGGGTAGTATTGAGTAGTATTTAGCCATATTAACACATCTGTTGTCTTCTTGTCCACTCCCAAAATGGTTATTCTGAGATCATCAAAATTGTAATGTAAACAACCTATTATTGAAATGCTATTCTTGAACAAAATTTCCATTGAGTACATTCATAGCTTAAAAGTTTACTTAAGAATTTACCTAGTAGTTCTTCATAGTTGATGGGCATTTTCAGGAATTTTGGGGAAGTCTTAAAAGATAATCTTTTATTGTCATAAAATCTCAAATTCCGGGATTATCTAGAATTCTTCATCTTAGAACTCAAAAGCCTGTGTAATTCAAACGTGCACTTTTGATAACATTATATTTTTCTTCTTGGCTGACTGCAAAATCAACCATCACTGTCAAACGGAAAAACTATAAGAATATATCTGGTGGAGATGAAACTCAGGTTCACACCTCTTGATATCTTGTGGATTTCAGTAGAAAATTTTGTCCTTTGATTTCCTGAAAAAGTGCTCAGATTCTCTTTTTTCACTTTTATATTTCAGGGAGGGGAGTAACTTTTGGATTAGCTTTCCAAGTTCCATACTCTAATAACTCCACACTTGTTGGTAAGGTCATTAGAGGCAGCATAATAAATAGTACAAGTGGAACTAGAGAACTAATTAGAATCCAGACTTACTGTAATTACTTGTGTGAGGGAACATGGTATTTGACATCTCTGTACTTCAGCTTCCTCTTGTACTAGACAACCTCTAATGATCCTTTCAGCTCTAAATCCATGATTTGATCATCAGATTTTCTTCCAGTTACATATTGATATTTTTAGCTTCTATTATATATTTTTCTGCTGATTTCTCTTGTAGCTGGACAATTTTATCTCAAATTTACCTCAGTAAAAATATGTTTATTAAAATTATGTACAAAAAATATGAAGTTATTAAGGTTTTAAAATTTTTTTTTACTCTTGCCAGTTCTTTCCTATTGATGCCAAATTAAAATTTCCCCTGGTGTAAACCATGATAATAATTCCTGTGATAAACACAACTTCATTTTTATAAGCATTGCTGATGACAATTCAGACTTTTAATGCATAATATTTATTTGCATTATTGTAGCTTTTTTCTTCTTTTCTTTTTATGTGAACTGATTTTCTTATAAGATATTTTGGAGGGATTTGGGGGTGTTTTTGTCATTGTTTAGTGTATCTGCCGCCTTATTGTTAGGGGAATATTGGAGACTTGGACTCTTTTGATCTAGCATTCATCTTTTTGCATTGAGTTCCTCTTATTTAAATGCCAACTCATCCATGTAGCTTCCTAGGCCTCTCTCTATTGCATAACACTTCTTAAATTTCATTCAACTTTGTAATTCAAGGTTCTTCAAAGATCTACCATTTCTTCAAAGTATATACTTGTATATACTCTGTCATGTATAGTCTACTCAAATGTATATCATTTTTAATCAATGCAGATAACCCCTCTGTGCTTCAGTAGTATTTTCATGAATTCTGACTGAAAAAAATCACCCATTGAGGTTTCACAAATTTCATGAGCCTCAAATGAGCCTCAAGTCCATCACTAAACTATATTTGAAATTCTTTCAACTTAGAAGGCTTTCCAACTAGTAACAATCTGTGGATACAGCCACTGAAAATCTCAAGTCACCTCATAACTCTATGAGGAAACAGATTACAGCTTTGAGGGAAAAGACCTTATCTAAAATTTGGCTCTCCTCCAACATTCATGTTGAGAGAATGAATGAAGGTGATTATATTACAGAATCCCCATTAAACTCTACTGATGATGGTAAAGTCATCCACTATCTTAATCAGTCATGTAACTGAGGAAAAACATCAGTATTTTAGTGACTTTTTCAGGGTACTCAAGCTGGATGATCACTTCCAAGAGTCAATAAAGATCTTCTCAGAGTATCAAATGTTTTTGTAAAATCAATACATAAAATTTAAGTACTTTGGTTGTGATTTCCTTCATTCAGCCTGCATGGGAGAGATTGTGTTTGCCATCTGTAGTACTTGGAAGAGATCTGAATAGGTTTCCAGATAACAAAACTTTAGAATATGATTTAAAATCTCCAGTCTAACACTGATTCATTGTCTCACATCACCTCTTTAGAAGAGCAGAGATACTCTGCATATCTTCAAGTCATTAATATTTTTTTCCGGGCTGCAAAAGTGACCCTAGCTCAGTCCACATTTCCCTTCCACTGATCACTGATGTCTATGCCGGGTAGAAACATTGTCTGGAGTGAATTCATTAAAAGAACTCTCAATAAAAATTTCCATTGTAACCTTACAAAGAGAACAAGGAAAGAAGAAGGAAGGAAGAACAGAACAAGAAGATGCAGTTTGTCAAATTATCTTTACGTCCAATGCCTAGTCTTCTCTAAGGCCAGCAGAATCCGAAAACTTGAAAGAAAAGTCATATTAAGAGGCAGCATAGATGAAGTGCTTTACTTGGAGTCAGGAAAGCAGGGTTAAATTCCACTGCCAACACTTACCAGCTATTGGGGGGTGAGGGGCAGAGAAGACTCATTTAAACTCTCCAAGACCTAGTTGTCACTTCTCTAATCTAGGGACAGCCATACCTGAAAGAATCTACTTTGTAAGGCTATTATGAGGCAAATATGAAATCATAGCAAATTCTCTGAAAAACCTAAATCATGATATGATTTTAATAAATGATCCCTTTTTCTCTGGTATCCACCAAAAAGTCATTGTGAAGTAGGCTTGTGCAGCTTTCTAAAAGGGTGTCATAAGGAATATCTCCCTGAATGACCCTGGGCCCTGGGCTCCCCTCTGCCCAGCTACTCTATTCAACAAAGTTCTCCAAAACAACCCAAATGAGGCCTACCTCGGCTTGACAGAGTGCATGAAGACCTTGTAATACTAAGGCTGCCGGAGTAGCTTGATCAGGCTTTGTGCATTCATTCAACACCTGTGAAATGGCTGCCAACATATCTGCCCCATGCTGATATGGTCTATTCAAAAATCATGCAGAAAAAAAAAAAAAGGAAAAGGAATTAGTGTTAATACTTACGGGCCCTCTACATATAATAACAAGCATTAACACTGCAAAGACTGCTTCATCACATCTTCATCCTTCTTAAAAACTAGCATAGACTCTCCTCCCATTAACATCGTACCTGATTCCATCCCAATCCACTGACTTTGGTTGTAAAATATTTTACAAAGTAGAACAGGCAATTTTAGAATCCGGGGAACTCAGACAAAAGTCTGGAAGAAGAGAGGAAGGTGGGATCAGAGTAGGTAAAGCTATGCCTTTTTTACCATGGGTTATAATTTTTCAATTAAGGCCAACTTCCTGTTTGGGGGGTTATTAGAGCTTCTAGAGGAAGACCAAATACTCGTGGGATCTTGCAGCACACATCACTGCCAGGTCATGTCCTACCTCTGGCTTACAGGAATTTAAAAACATTCATGATGGCAGACTATTAAATTATAGAACTATAATTAGTTTTAAATAGTATCTAATTTATTCTCCCCCCACATATTTTTAACAGTACAGGAAAGAAAATAAGCTGTTGAAAAATGGAATGTCACTAAGTGTAATTTTATTATGGGAGGGAAGGGGGAAGGAATGTCAACCACTCCTACTTTATTTAGTTATGGAGAAGAGCAGTCATCTCCCTGATTCCTCCATGTCTCGTTTTTAAAAGCACATAATATCAGTAACAATTCCAGGCCATTTTCTTTTTAGTTATCAGGCACAAACGATTCCTTCCCTGATAAAATCCCCATAATTATAGATAATCAAATAATAAGACATTAAGGTACAGTGAGTAAATTTGTGACTACAGTTTAGTACTTCAGTTTCAAGGCTCTGAATTTAGAAAAATAAGGATGATCATGCTTTGCATTTTGTGTTCTGCAAACAACATTTGTATGCAGAAAAATTTATCCAGAATTTAAAAAAAATATTAACTGAGTCTTATACTTAACCAAACTAAAAAATAAGGTCAGGTTCAATTTTACAAAGGGAAAGTAGCCTCCTAAGATATTCTTGCAAGTACCTAAAACAATTCCTCCCTGAATACCACCAAAATACTTTAAGCACGTTGGTAGATGTGATAGCAAAAATCCCTGTCATTGATCCTTAAAAAAATCAAAAATCAAAAGAGAAAAAAGAACCAAGTCAGGAAATTATGGTCATTTTGCTTGATTTCTGGCACAATTCTAGGACTCATTTTAGCAGGGGTATAGTTAGTGAGCATCTCAAAAAGGAAGCAATGATCAAAAAGTTATTATGCCTTCATAATGAATCATGCCAGAATCTTTAAAAAAAAAAAATATATGGTCACAGCACCCAGAGAATGCTAGAAACTTCATTTACCAAAATCTTAGCAAAGTTTTGAACAAAGTCTCACGTTATTTTTCTGGACAAGATGAAGAGATGTAGGTCAGATAATAGTAAAAATTAGGTGCATCTGGAACTGGCTGAATGGATGGACCCAAAATGCAGTCACTGATGGTTCTGTTACTGTGGAAGGAAACCTTCAGTGGAACATCCCAGTATCTGTATTGTGCTTAATGCTGCTTACAGCTTAGATGGCAAAAGAGCTGTCATGATATTTGGGGAAGGAAGCTGGACTTGGAGTCAAGAGAGTTATGGGTTCTAATCAAACTTGGAAATTTATTAGTTGTGTTACCATAGGCACGCCACTTAACTTGAGCTCATTTATTTACTTGCAAAATGGAGATAATATCTGTGATACCTATTTAGTCAAGGTCTATTGAAAGGACTAAATGAAATAAGTTACATAAAGTACTGGACAAATATCAGTAGGTTAGGTTGATTTATTGTTTTTGCTTTTGGCCCTGGGGAGGAGGGCGACAAAGAGGGTGGGTGCTAAAATCTGTAATTTCATTAAAGCAGGACTCTCCCTAGTAAGGAAACTCCTTCTACCAACAGTGATCAGCAACTGTTCTGAGAAAATTATTTCTCTTGGAGAGTTACCTGGGGCATTGAGAAGTAACTTGCCAACAGTCACATAGCCAGGATGTGTCAGAGACAGGGCTGGAAGCCAGGTCATGCTGATTACAAGGTCAGTTCTTTAGCCACTCCAACTCACTGTGCCTCATTTTAATTACTATGAATACATGCTTATCCAATGTGCACATGACACCAGGTTAGGAGGGGTAGTTAACAAACTGATGGCAGAGTTGGGATGGGAAAAGATCTTGCTTTAGAATGCTGGGCTGAAATAAGAAAGAGGAAATTTAAGAGTAATAAATGTAAACCCTTAATAGTTTGGGCTGGAAAAAACAAATCTAATTAAGTAGTACAAACTGGGAAGGGGATGGCTAGACAGCAATTCATCTGAAAAATATCTGGGGAGGCAGGGGGAAGAGCTTAGGGTAATGTAAGCTCAATGACTCAACAGCGATAGCTAAGCTAGAAAAGCTAATGTGATCTTTGGCTGCATTAAGGGAGGCCTCACATCCAGGACTAGGAAGGTGATAATCCCTGTGGTCAGACCACACGGAGGAGTACTATGATTAGTTCTGGGTACCATATTTTAGGAAGGATATTAATAAAGTGAATAGGGTCCAGACCGAGGTAACCAGAATGGGAAAGGATCTCAAGATCATACTATAGGAGGACTGGCTAAAAGAAGTGAGAAATTATCTCACAAATCATATATTATATAATAATAAATGTTATATGTTACATAGTAATATACGACAGATACCAAGGTGTAGATTATTTTTAATCTATAAATGAGAAGATTTAGGAGATGTGATAGTTATCTTTTAAGCTCTGGAACAGCTGTCATGGAAAAGAGGTATTAGGTTTATTCTTCCTGACGTAAGAAAAAAAAATGGGAACAGAAATAGGAAGCAGATTTAGGTACAATATAAATCTAAATGTCCTAATAATTAGCTCTCTATAAGTAGAATAGGGTATCTCAGGAAATGGTGGGCTCCTCCACTCCCTAGAAGTCTTTTAACACAGTCTGGCTGACCACTTGACAGATGTCCAGGAGATGCTTAAACTTGTGTTGTATTAAATCAGGGGTTCTTAAACTCCTTTGGGAGTCAGGTGAAGACTATGGACCCCTTTTGAGAATAACTTTTTAAATGCATAAAATGAAATATATATGATGCCAAAGGAAACCAATTATATTGAAATAAAGTTCTCAAAGTATTTTTTTTTAATTCACAGAACCCAGTTTAAGAACCTCTGGACTAAGGGATCCCTATCTACTTCAACTCTCCGATTTCATAATTCTAGGATTCCTACTATTAAGAACCTTTCAGTTCCAAATTGCATATGCTTGTGTAAGTGTACACACATGTATGGACACTACATATTACCTTTGTCTACATATGTCCCTGATGGAGGCTGCTTTGGCAATCAGCTTCTCCCACTGGGTCTCTTTGCCCACAGACAAAGATGACACATCTGACAATGCCATGAACCGCTGCAGTTCAGGGTACACACGATCCTAGGAAAAATTAAATTTATTAGAAAGAGTAATTTTCCAAATCAGATTGTAATGATTATTACAAAACTTCATGCTGCTATAAAATGCCTTCCAAAATTTACAATTATTTACATTAGACATGATATTCCTTCTAATCAACTGAGAAGAAAGCTATGCTGTGATTGCTTCCTGTTCCTTAACTAACAAATGGCCTTTCATTAGGGATCTTTTGCTCTTGTGCAATCATTCCTTTTCTAGCAGACACAAAGAACTAGATTCCCTCATAGAACACAGCATCCATGGGCAACTAACCACCATCACACTGGTCATGAATGGGAGTTTAGAATACTCTTTGCCTATCAGTGCCATCTATTTACCACCATAATTTAAAAGGTGCTTCTCCTTTGATATTCATTCATTCAAACTTTACCATCCACTCTAGAACATGGTGACTTGATTGCCTACCAGTCCACAGGCCATTTTTCCTCATTTCACAAGGAGCTAAGTATCTAGTTTACTTTCTTCTCTTCTACCCAACTTCTACCTTTATACTAGTGAACTTAAACAGCTATGTTGATGTTCTCTCAAACGGGCCAAACTCAAAATGGCTCAGACTACTTATATTCCATAACCATAACCTAAACTTCACCTCCTCCATACATACAGATGGGCAAAACCTAGAAGTAGGGATCTCCCAAAAGAATTCCATTTCTATAATCAAAAACTCAAATATTCTTCTAACTGAACTTTCTCTCTCCCTCTGCCTTAACCCTCCCTAAACCTCTTCATTCTCCTATGATCTTTAGTCCTTCCACTGTATCTCCTGAAGCCGTAACGGATGCTTTAAATCCACTTTCCTCCCACTCAATCCAGATACCACAGTTAATCAATTCAACTATATACAGTTCTTTAATCTTGCATATCTTAACACTTGACCTATCAATATTTGTGCCCTCCTAAATAAGAACTCCAGATTACTCTCACTAGCCGCTCCCAGACTTCTACAGATTTGCAACTGCAATGAGCTAGAGGACATATGTTCTCTAACCCCAAGTGGGCCCTCACAAAAAAGGCAAGCCTTTTACTCCTTACTCATTTTTTCTCCAGGGCAACTAGGTGACAGAGTAGATGAGAGAACGTGGACTGGAGTCAGGAAGACCTGAGTTCAAATCCACCTCGGACACTTACTAGCTGGGGTAACCCTGGGTGAGTCACTTCACCCTGATTACTTCAGTTTCTTATCTGTAAAATGAGCTGGAGAAGGAAATGGCAAACCGCTCCAGTATCTTTGCTAAGAAAATCCCAAATTGGGTCACAAAGGGTTTGACATAACTGAAAGAAAACTGACCAACAACATTGATCCTGTATTTCATCTCCCACAAAGGTTTTTCCAAACTTCTTTTCTCCTCAAGCCTCATGCAATATGTTCAGCTGAGGATCTCCCTTCATATCTTACAGAGAAAATTGAGACCATTTGCCAGAAGATCCTTGTCTGTCTCTATCTCTCTGTTTCTCATCTCTCTTTCTCCAGTACTTGGGAACTCCAAGGAAGCTCTCATTTGGACTGGCTATAGTCATCATTTTTCTTTTAAGCATTCCAACTTTCTCTATCCACCTCTTCACCTTCTGCCAAAGAGCATGCCCGAGTCTCCTCCATTCTTAAAAAAAAACAAAACAAAACATCATAAGGCCCTTCCATCTCCTTAAGTTATACTCCTAAATTTTCCTTGCTTTCTCAAATTCCTAGAAAAAGTTATATCTTCATTCTCTCCACTTCATCTCCTCTCACTCACTTCTCAATTCCTTACAAATATGATTCTGACCTCATCATTCAAAAGAAACAAGTCCCCAAATTACTCTAAATTGCCAAACGGATGTCTTTTTTTCAGGCCTTGCTCCCTCTCCTTGACCTTGCTGCAGCATTTGATGCTGTCAACCCCTCTCTCCTCCTAGATAGTCTCTCTTCTCTGGGTATTTAGGACCCTGTTCTGCCCTGGTTCTCATTCTATCTAAAAGAATTTTCTAAGTTTCCTTTGCCAGAGAATGACAGAGAGCAGAAAGTGTTTTGGTTTTGTCTCTGTAATTCCAATGACTGGGGCAGTGCCTGGCACCATCAAGAGGTTTTTTACACAAAGAAAGAAAGAAATTTAATCTAAGACAAAGAATAATTTACAGTGACAAAACATTCCATTTCAGAAACAAAAGACTTTCACAACAAGCTTATCTGGGGCTCACCTGTTTCTCCCACAAAGATGTCATTAGACGTAAAGTGACAGCTCTAAGTTGTGGCGTGTTTCCCAGAACCTGGATCACTCGAAGTATTTGGGCAACACAAACCTGGAAAATATAGCAGCAGTTAGAGGGGCTCTTCTCAGATCTATAACTTTAAAGTAACCATCACATAATAAAGGACTTTAAGGTTTGCAAAGTGTTTTACAAATATTATATCCTTCTACAAGGCTAAATGTTATTTTACAATCCTAGAATGATATTTTAACAGATGTTTTGTTTTACATGTTTTATTATATATTTTGGTATTAGGATATTATGTAAATATATAATATTATCTCAGTGGATAAAGCACTGGGCCTGGAGTCAGAAAGATGCGAATTCAAATTCACCCTCAGATACTCACCAGCTATGTGACCCTAGCTGTGTCACTTTACCTATGTTTGCCTTAATTCACTGGAGAAAGAAATGGCAAAGCACCCCACTATCTTTTCCAAGAAAATCTCACACAGGGGCAGGAAGAGTCAGACACTACTGAAGGACAAGACTCATGATTTCCTCATTACACCCTACATGTTATTATTTTTATAATTTTATCGATGAAGAATCTCAGGCAGCAGGGAGGTTAAGTGACTTGCCCAAGGTCACACAGCTAGTGAGTGTGATTCTGAATCTGAACTCAGGTCTTCCTGATTCCAAGTTCAGTACTATATCCCCAGTGCCTAGCTGCTTCATATTAACTTTAAGAATGTAATTAAATGAAGACTGCAGCCCAGAAGACTCTGAATATTTGTGTGTAAGAGGGAGATGAATGCAAGGAAACCAACCATCAGGTTTGATGGAATAGGGTTTATTCTCGAGCTTTACCAAGGCAAATATGGATACAAGATGATTCTGCAGAGTCTAGAATTTGAAGATAGCAATGAATATTTCCACAAAACTATCCATAAGTTACTTGTAGCACTTAGAGAGCAGCACAATGGAAAGAGCACTGGATTTAGAGTGCACGGGCTGGAGTTTTCAATTCTGGCTCTGCCATTTATTAGCTGAGGAGCCTCAGTCATGTCATCTAACCATTCTGTGCCTTGATTTCCTCATCTATAAAATGAAAGGGCTGAACTACAGGATCTGTGCTAATTTTCATCTCTAATTCCCATGAACCATCAATCACCTGGACAATCATAGGAGAAGAGATTTAGAGCTGAAAGGGACATTAGAGGTCACCTAGGCCAACCCCCTCCTTTTAGAGAGGAGGAAAATAAGGCTGAGGAAGGTCTGATGATTTGCCCAGGGTCACAGAATTAATAAGTGTATGAGGCAGGACAGGAGCTCAGCTCTCCATGCCTCCAAGCCCAGAGCTCTATCCACTCCCAGCTTCTAGCCATCTTAACCTGACAAGATAAACAATACTGTGTACTCTGAAAAATTTATAAGATTTGTTCAAGATACAAAATGGGTTTCAAAATTTCATGTTTTCTTTATTTAAAAAAATTCCCCAAACAGTGGAAGATTTTTTAGAAAAGGTAGTACTATTGATATACCAACCTTGTGTACACCCAAAGTAGGTAAAGTATACAAAATATCATTGTATGAAAGAGGTTCCAGTGGTCGTCCAAGCTTGAACATCAAAACAGGCACTAGATTTGGTACCTAGAACAAATATAAAAGGTATTTAAACTATACCACTTACCTAGACAAAAATAGAATAAATGCCATTTTTCTTATCCAGAATGAAGTGGAAGATAGAAATTAAATAATAAATTTCTGTGTAAAATGCTCATAATATCAATGTTGGCAAGTAATAAAACAGCACAATTTAATAACGTACTGCTAATGATTGTCTCATAACTCCCTTCCTCCTCTATCCTTTTCCAGACAAAAAGCACTTATTGAGCACTTATCTGCCTAATGGTGCTCCAGGGTAATAAAAAAGGATTAATTCCAAAAGTCCTCAAGAAACTTACAATCTTATTATAGAACCAGTGTATGTATGAAATAGGCAGCTGGGAGGTTCAAAAGGTAGAGAGCTGAGCCTTAAGTCAGAAAGACTCACCTTCTTGAGTTCAAATCTGAACTCAGACTCTTTCTAACCATGTGGCCCTGAACAAGTCACTTAGTCCGATTTGCCTCAGTTTCCTCATCCATAAGATGCATCAGAGAAGGAAATGGCAAATTACTTAAATATCTTTGCCAAGAAAAACCCAAAAGGGGTTACAAAGAGCAGGTGAATAACTGAACAAGTAACATAATCAATCAATCAATAAACGTTGTGTACCAGGCACGATCCTAGGCCCTAGGCATACAAGTACAAAGAATGATTCGATCCCTTACTCACAATGAACTTACATTCTACTGGGGAAACAAGTAAAAAAATGAATTAACAAGTCCCTAGCATAAATATAGAGTTAATAAATATACAAATATGTGTTTTGTGTATTAATATACAAGATACTATGGGAGAGACAGCACCATCACTTTGTGGATACAAAAGATGGTATCTAAGATACACCTTTAAAGTAAGAGAACAACTCCATAAAACAGAGATATGGAAGAAGTACATTCCAGGCAAATGCCCATCTCCATAAAATCTGGGGTTGAACTGAATGATCCATAAGGCTCCTTCCAGCTCTATAGGTCTATTAATTAGAAGGCAACATTGTATACAATAAAGTACTAAATTGTACATACAGTAAAGTAGTTCAGAAAAAAAGAAGTAATTAATCCCTTCTTTCCCTCCCTAAAAATGATGACACTTAAAAATAAGTAAAATAGAAGAAAAGTAACCAAATAACATGTTTGTGATATTTTTATTATAGACATTCCATTTTCCAAGTGTTGTCCTGAACAATTATGTTTTTGCCTACTTGTGATTTTTTTTTTTAACTGTTATTCTTCTCCGTGTTTATCTGTCTTAGAAATCCATACTCCTGGAAAGCAAAGGTCCTTCCTTCCTAAGGACCAAGTAGAATACTAAACACTGAGCATTCATTGAGCAAGCATTTCTTAATGATGAGGATACATCATAGAAGTTTGATGTCATGCATTTAATGGCTATAACCTTAGAAAGTATAAATTTGGGAAGGATTTATGTTTTTCACATCCAGTGGAGTGATTATTGGAATAGAACTTCGACCACCTTC